>NW_004443989.1:15569205-15582339 GCF_000243295.1 Trichechus manatus latirostris
TAACCAATGTCATAAAACAGCATGTGTGTTACTGTTACATGAGAAACTATCTGTTCTGTAAGCCTTCACCTGAAGTACAATAAAATATTAAAAAAAAAAAAAAAGAATGGGTGTTGGACTTTATGGAATGACTTTTATTCATCTATTGAGATGATCATGTGATTCTTTTATTTTATGGAGGATAACATTGGTTGCTCTAATGTACAACCATCCTTGCTTACCTGTTATGAGTCAAAATCGGTCATGGTGTATTTTTTTTTATATGATGCTGAATTCTATTGGCTAGAATTTTGTTGAGAATTTTTGAATCATATTCATGAGATATATTGATCTCTATTTTTACCTTTTTGTGTTGTCTTTGTCTGGTTTTGATATCTGAGTTATGCTGGGTTTATAGAATTAATTTTGAAGTATACCTTCATTTTATATGTTCTGAAATAATTTGTGTAGTACTGGTGTAATTTGTTTTATGAATGTTTGGTAGAATTCTCCAGTGAAGCTGACTGGGACAGGACTTTTTTTTTGTGGTGGGGAGGAGGCAGTTTTGTTTTTTGTTTTTTTTTTACCTTTTCAATCTTGTCTCTTGTTATGAGTATGTTCAGACTTTCAACATCAGTTTGTTAGTTTTGATAGGTAGTGTGTTTTTAGAGAATTATCCATTTCCTCTCCTCTTAGTTTTCAAAACTTTTGGAGTATAGTTTTCATAGTATGCTGTTATGATCTTTTTAATTTTTAATGGGACTGTTTTAATGTACCCCATTTCATTTCTTATTTGGATTATTTGCATCCTCTCCTATTTTTCTTCTGTCAGTTTGGGCAGTGATTTATTTATTTTGTTGATCCTTTCAAAGAATCAACTTTTGGTTTTGTTGATTCTTTCTATTGTTTTTCTATTCTCTATTTCATTTATTTTTGCCCTTATCTTTATTATTTCTTTTCTTTTGGTGGCTGTGGCTTCTTTGTTGTTCTCTTTCTATTTCAGTTGTGTAGCTAATCTTTTGATTTTTTTTACCTTTTGTCTTTTTTGATGTGTACATCTACTGCTATAAATTGACCTCTGAGCACTGTCTTTGCTGTGTCCTAAAGGTTTTGGTATGATGTGTTTTCATTCTTATTTGATTTTAGCCATTTTTGATTTTGTCTTTGATTTCTTTTATTACCCGGTGGCTTTTAAGCTGATGTTATTCAGTTTCCATTTATTTATTTATTTATTTTTTTCTTTGCTCTTCCTATTATTAATTTCTACTTTGATGGCATTGTGATCAGAAAAGATATCTTGAATTATCTCAACGTTTTGGATTTTATTAAGGGTTGCTTTGTGGCCTAAGATGTGGTCTATTCTGGAAAATGTTCCATGTGCATTGAAAAAGAATGCGTACTTTGCAACTGTTTGGTGGATTATTCTATATATGTATTGGATGTCAAGTTGGCTGATTGTGGCCTTTAGATCCTTTGTATCTTTGTTGAGTTTCTTTCTATATATTCTGTCTTTTACCAAGAATGATGTGTTGAAATCTCCTACTATTATTGAGGAAATCACAATTTCTGTTTTCAGTGGTGTTAGAGTTTGTTTTATGTATTTTGGAGCCCTGTCATTGGGTGAATAGATATTTATTATGGTTATGTCTTCATAATGAATTGTCCATTTAATTACTATATAATGTTTTTCTCTATTTTTTTTAAGGTGGGTATTGCTTTAAAGTCTGTTTTATCTAATATTAGTATTGCCACTCCTGTTCTTTTTTGTCATCTGTTTGATGTATATTTCTTTTCCATCCTTTGATTTTTAATAAATTTGTGCTTTTGTTTCTAAGGTATGTCTCTTGTAGGCAGCATATTGATGAATCCTTTGTTTTTATCCATTCTGTCACTGTCTATCTGCATTTAGACCATTTACATCCAACATAATTATTGATAGGTATGAGTTTATTGCTGTCAATTTCTAGTGCTTTTTTTCATTTGGTACTGATATTTTCTTTGTTCCTCTTACTCTTCTGTGCTGAATTCCTTTTGTTTGTGGATACTTTTTTCATTTATTTTGTTTTTGTAGATTTTCTGTTTACTGAGGCTTTATGTTTTTCTACTTTATTTGATGAGTATGTTTGTTAAATTTCTTTGTGGTTACCTTGAAATTTACCTTTATCTTCCTAAGTTTTAACCAGTCATTTATTACTTGTTATCACATTCCCTTCCTTGCCAATAGAAAGTTCTATACCTACACCATTTATTCTCTCTTTTATTGTTCTGACTTTGCTGTTTATCTTTTAGTTTTGATTAATCATTGAGAGCTCATTACCTATGTAGGTATGGGGCTGATGTGGTCTTGTTTCCTAGTTTCAGGCTGTCATCTGATGTTGTTTGTTCTCTAACCAAAGGACTCTCTTTAATAATTCTTGTAAGTTTGGTTTGGTTTTTACATATTCACTTAATTTCTGTTTTTCTGTAAATGTCCTACTTTTACCATTATATTTGCTTGACAGTTTTGCAGGATATATTATTTTTGATTGGCAAGTGTTTTCAATATTTTACATATGTCATCCCATTGCCTTTCTTGCCTGTATGGTTTCTGCCAAGTAATCACAGATTTGTCTTATTGTTTCCCCTATGTATGCGACTTTTCATTTTTCTCAAGCTGCTCTCAGGATTCTTTCTTCATCTTTGGTTTTAGTTAGTGTGATTATGATATGCTGTGGTGATTTTCTTTTGGGGGTCTAACCTATATAGTGTTCATTGAACTTTTTTGATGGTCAACATTTCATCTTTCATGATATTAATGAGTTTTTCTGTCAACAAGTCTTCAATGATCCTCTCTGTGTTTTCCTTTATCTCCCCCCATTCTGAACACAGATCAGCCTCAAATGTTTGCTTTTGATTCTATCCAATATCTTTCTCAGGGTTTCATCATTTTTCTTCATTCTTTATATGATTTTTCCTCAAACAAATTGGTACCCAAGTATTTGTCTTCAATTTCCCCAATCTAGACTTCCATTTTCTCAAACCTGCTCCTCAGACCTTCTATTACACTGTGCATTTTCTGAAATCTTGTTATTTATCTTTTGGATTTCTTATTGCTGTTTTTATGCAATTTCTAGTTGTGAATTTACTTTGACCTTTTGTTCCAGTATTATTTTCCTGAATTCTTCCATTGTTTTATCTGTCTTTTCCATGATTTTGTTTATTTTTTACTCATTTTTGTCTTTCCCTCAACTCTTGGATAGTTCTGAATATTAGAGATTTGAATTCCCTATCAGCTAGTTCCAATACCTTTTCTTCTACTTGAAGTCATCTGCTGTTTTATTTTGAATGTCTATGGGAACCTTCCTTTTTTAAAGTTTTTTATATTGTCTGTTGTCTTCGGCACATTCAATATTTTCTTCATTTATTGAGTGCAAATTTGTTTGTTTTGTCTTCTTCTTTTTGTTTGATTTGGTTATGTCTGAGCAGGCAGGATGATATTTCTTTGTTATTTGCTCATCTGTGGGAATGATACTTCTCATCACCTTGTCCAATGGGCAGGGTCATTCTCTCAGCTCTCGTGCTGCGGGGCAACTCCACTGAAAGGGGAGGGGCTCTGATGGGCCGTTTATGACATGGACTGGGGCGGACAGGGTGCAGCTGGGGGTCACTGCAGGGCAGGCTAAGGTAGACTGTGCTTGTGCTGCTCTGGGATGTGATGCTCACCACATTGTGCAGATAGGCAGGAGAGAGTGTAGAGGTTGTGGAGCTAAGTAGGTGTGGGAAAGAAGAGAAAAAGGTGAGGTAAACCGGAGCCAAAAAAAGTACTGAGGGAGCCAGCTGTTAGAGTGTTGCAGACCTGGGAAAGCAACACTCTGATCACTTTATAGCCAGGTTTTGATGCTCAGGTCTTCAAGAAGGGACATATACAACACATGAAGCCTCATGGGCAGGAGAAAGGAAAGTATGGAAGGGAAAGAGAAGTAAGAAACACAATTAAAAAAGGAGAAAGAAAGGCATACACAGGTGGTTGGGAGAAAGGAATGGAAAGAATGTAGAGAAAGACAAGAAACTGATAAAAAAATATGCCAGGTGTTTGGGTGGAAGGAAAGGAAGGGAGGTAGAGACAAGAAATGGGAAAAAAGAGAAGAAAGAAAAAATATGCCCCAAGGGACCCAACCAGAAGAAGTCCCCAGCTGAGCAGCACTGCATAGCCTGTTCAGAAGGAGTATAGATGCCACATGGCACCAGGTATTCAGGAAAAGGATAAGGGAGTTAGAGAGAGACAACAAACTGAGAAAAGAAAAAAAAAAATAGAAAGAAAAGAAAAATACACCAAGGGACCCCACGGGAAGCAGGTCCCCAGCTGAGTGGGGCTGCATAGCCCATTCAGAAGGAGGAGAAATTGCACACGGCACCAGAGGTTCAGGAGAAGGGTAAGGAAGGAAGGTAGAGAGAAACAAGAAACAAAGAACAAAAGAAGAAATAATGAAAAGAAAAACATACCCCAAGAGAGCCCACCAGAAGTGGATCCACAGCCAAGTGGCACTGCACAGCCAATAAAGAAGGAGCGGAGATAGCACATGGTGCCAGGTGTTAAGAAGAAGTGTAAGGGGGGAAGGTAAAAAGAGACAAGTAATTGAGAAAAAAAAAGAAGAAAGAAAGAAAAAAAGTCCTAAGGGAGCCCACTGGTGTGGTGATGAGGGCAGGGAAATTGGCTCCCCAGGCACTTGGCACTGCAAAGCCTGTCTAGAAGGAGCAGAGATGGCAGACGACGTCAAGAGTTCAGGAGAAAAGAAGGGAGGAATGGTAGAGAGAGATGAGGAATCGAGAAAAGCAAGAAAAATTCCCCAAGGGACCCCACTGGCTTGGCGGCCCAGACCGAGGAAGTATCTCCCAAGCCTCATGGCATTGCACAACCCGTCAAGAATAGGCAGAGATGGCACACAGTGCCAGGTGTTCAGGAGACATGAAAAGAAGGAAAGAAAAGACAGAGGAGAAACTGAGAAATGAAAAAAAAAAAAAAAAAAAAACAGTCCTCAGGGATCCCACCAGGGTGGCAGCTCAGACCAGGGAAGTGGCTCCCCAGCTGAGTGGCACTTCACAGACAGTCAAGCAGAAGCAGAGATGGCACAGGGAGCCAGGTATTCTAGAGAGAGTAAGGGAAAGAGATGAGAGAGAGAGACAGAGACAGAGACAGAGAGAAGGAGCTAAAAGAATCCAAAAAAAAAAAAAAAAGCAACATCAGGAACAAAAATAATGGCACTGAAGGAGATGGCCAGTGTGGGTACGGTGAATCCAAGCAACAAGGAGCTGGTGCCTCTTAAGCCAAGGGACCTAGGGCTGCTGGGAAGCAACAGAGGAAGAGCAGGGACATGAATGGTGGGGGTGTACCGCTGGTTACTAGGTGCTCTTTCTCCTGCTGGGATCCCCCTTTAAGGTGTATTCTCGTACTGCCTGTTCACTGTTCTTGGTGGCTGAAGAGTCCAAGTTGGCAAATCCCTGCTGTGTTAACTGATAAATTACCTCCACTCTAGCTCGCCATGCTCTCTGTTCTCTGTCAGTTTCTCATTCCATTTGGTGCTTGTTTGAGTTATTTGTCTCTTCATTTGACGCTTAGGGTTCCAGGATTGACATTTTTCTCTGTTTTACTTAGTTTTTTGGGTCTTTGTTGTAGAGGGATGTTGCAGGGGCAATGGTTGTTGTGGCGGAAGAGACAATAACCAATGCCACAACTCTTACAGAGAAGTGGGAACAAGAGGGTCACTCTGAGGAGTTGAACCCTGGATTCAGTCCCAGGAGTTTATTTATAGTCGATACAGCAAGCAGTGAAGCAAATAACAGAACAATGGGCTTTGGGTGAGTAACAATAATTTTCGGGCAAGGGAGAAGGAATTCAGGTAAACAAGCCAATCAGTAACAGGACAATAGGTTTGGGAAAACAAGTCGTGCCTAATCTCTTTCTCATCATTGACAAGTCTCCAACATGTCGTATACAGCATAGAGGCCTGTGGGGGCTGCAGTTGTCAATAGTGCAGCCATGTTTAAATGGCATATATCCCCACAGAGGGACAGCATGGTGCTTCTGTCTATAGCATCATGCTGGCTCTGCCTCCAAAGCTCTATTAATGCATCTTAATAGCCATTAGAATAAGTATACTACAGGCATCAAGAGCATGCAAACAAGTCTGTAGAAACAATATCATTTAAGATCTGCCCTTACAGACTAAATATTACCTAATCATGCTATGCCTCCTTTTTCTCACCCAATAGATGCACACAGTTAAGGCACTGAACACTAAGTACCCTAAAGAAGTTCTTTGATGTAATATCTACAAAGTGCTTCTAACAGATAATCAAACTCCAAGAAGTGAATAATCATAGTTGTTGTTATAATTATTAACTTTAATATTACTTTAATAATACAATTGTTATAACTCTTACAAATATTGTTATAACATGGTTATTTTATATTCTTACATTTATTAGTGCAAAATAATAATATATTGAGATCATTTGGTTAATATTTGTTAAAAAATTTCAGATAGCTACTATGACTATTAGTAACTTAATGGGATTGTTGGTGTCACGCTGTCACTGAAGTTCCACCAACACACTAACTGATTTCTCACTCTGATGATTAAACCATCTTGGAAAGTTCTGGGGACTTTGTTCATCATTTTCAGGGGCATAGAGCTACCCTTTGATTTTTCATTAATAGTTTAAATCCATCATCTTGTTAGATTTTGAGGTCACAGGTCTTCCCAGGCTGACATAGTAGAAAGGGTATTCAGGGGGCCATAGGAGTTGTGGTGGATTTCCTTATGTGCAGTCACTCTTCCTCCCCTACCATCTTGTGATTTGGGCTTGTCCATGTGACTTGCCTTGGCTGATGAATATGAGCAGAAGTGGCCTTGAATCCGTCTCAAGTAAGAATCCACTTGTTCCTCTTATACTCATTCTAATTCTCCCTGAAAATTGAATTAAAAGATTCCTCACTCTAATGATTAACAAAGCATAGATTTGGCTGAGGATATGTGTGGTGACTCTTCCTCCCCTCCTGTCCTCTGATTTAGGATTGTCTATGTGACTTGCTTATACCAATGTATGTGGACAAAAGTGGCCATGAATATGTCTAGACCCATATTCCACATATTCGTCTTGCTCATCTGAAATCTGAAAGAAGCACCCTTGGAAGCCAGAGTGAGAAGCCTAGAGCAGAGACACAACAATGCCTTGCAGCCTGGAGCTCATCCTGCCTCATCTCAGCCATGAGCAGTATCCTGGAAAAATGTTTCCAGTAGTAGCCAGAAACTTAAGGTTATATCCATATCAATGAATTGGTCAGTTGAGCAGAGACTTTGTGATTTCCAAATCCAGGTGATAAAATCTTTGAGGGCTAAAATTAGACTGGGAAAAATATGAGAAATAGTAAAAGTTGAATGAAAACTTGGGATGTTTAAACAAACTTGATTTCAATTACAGTTATGTTTTATGATATGCAGGCTTAAAATAATTCCCAAGACTTTTTAGGTAACTTATTGATGTTAAATTGAGTAAATAGATATTTGTCATAATTTAGTTTATGTACTTTCGGTTTGTATGCCACAAGAGAAAGAATACATATGAGTCTGCTAATGAGTGAGTTCATTTTTAACATTTAAAAGGATGCAACAAAGACAATGATTAAGAGGTTTATTAAAAAGAAATTTATTTGATATGGTCAAAAGTTTATCTGTCTGACTTTGGTTTAAAGATTTAACTTAGAAAATTTTGAGAAGATTTAATGTTATATAACATACATAAAACAAAGAATTGGGTTTCTCACTGTTAAAATAACAAAATTTTCTTTAACTTCTGAGTTGAAGGGTTAATTTATTCTTCGTATAGACTGCCTCAAGGACAAAGATTTGGCCTCTCATTAGAATAAGATTCCTGAGTCTGAATACCAAGCAGCAGGGCTTTGGAAAACAAAAAGCTAAGGTTTTTACCTTTAATATCTTTGGTTAAATAACTTAAGTATTGTTTCTTGATGACCTATAATCACTTCCTGACAACTTTAAAACTTCATGGAAAGCAATAGAATTTTTTTTTTAAAAAGTGCTAAAAAGTTTTATTTAATGTGTTATAAATTACATGTAACATGTTGTCAGAATCAAGAGAAGCGTCTGATTCTCTTTGGGTTAAACAGTATTTCCTCTTTTATTTTTGCCTAATATTAGACAACAAATGCATAATATGTCATACTTTTATTACTATTTCTTTTTTGCTAACTTGGTCACAACTTTTCTTTTTGTATCTAACATCATCAAAGTCAATGTTTTGATTGAGGAATTCACATCATTTACCTATGAAGGTTTTTTGTTTATTATTACTATTACTATTCAGATACTTAGTTATTTGAGAATCTTGGTATGTTCTTAGTATATCCTGATTATATGGTATTTTGTCTCAAGATTATTATATATTATATCTGAAATTCTTTGAAAATAAGATTAATGGTTATATTTAGAAATATTATTATCTAAATTTTTTGACTGAATTTATTTGACCTTTATTTGTGCTTGTAATTAATTTCTATCAAGTCTTTCATGATAAGAGTATTATTTTTGTAAGTTAATCATGACCATATTAAGTTTTGTCATCTACAGATAAGTTTTTATTTTGCTGATTTGCTGAAAATGTTTGACCAAAATATTTCAACAAAAATATGGACTATATTGGACTCACAAAAAACACTGTGACTTGAGACTTCTGGGCAACATGGTGGTCTAGGCAGAAGCACCACTCTGTCCCTCCATAACAAAGATCTGAAAAACTAAGCCAAACGGAGAAAACAGCAGTCCTGAAAACCTAAGCATCAAATGAAGAGATAAGAAACTCAACAAAGCACCAAATGGAACAAAAAAGTGACAGAGAACAGAGAGTGAGGAGAGATACATGCAGAGGTCCCTTATCAGCTAATGCAGCAAGGATCTGCCATCTTAGACTCCTATCAGAGGCCAGCGAACAGGGGGTACAAGAAAGTAGCTTCATGGAGCTTCCAGCAGGAGACAGAACAACCAGTAACCAGCGATATAGACTTTCACACCCCCCACCCTTCTTCACCCCCACTTGATCTCCTCTGCTTCCTCCGGCCATAGTCTCTTGGCCAGGAAGCACCGGCTGCTTGGATTCCACCTGCCTGCACTGGCCGGCTCCATGCTTGCCATTTGTTGGCTGCTGGTGTTGTTTTTTTCTGCTTCTTTTGATTTCTTCCTTACCTCTCACCACCTCCCCCTCCTTTCTCTCAGATACCTGACTCCGTGAGCCATCTTTGCTTCTTTCTGATAGGCCGTGAAACTCCACTCGAGTGTGAAACTTCTTCCCAGTCCCTGATGCCACGCTGGTAGGATCCCAGCGCTTTTTTTGGTTTGTTTTGAATTGTTTGTTTGTTTTATTTTTCTTTTCTCAAATTGGGAGCCCATTCTAGCTGGCTGGTACTGTGCAGCTTGGGAAATACCACCTCAGTATGTGAAGACATGGAGACGGATCCCTGAAGACATTTTTTTTTTCATTTTTAGGGTTTTTTTTCTTTATCTTTTTTTAAAATTCCTTTTGTTTTCTTTTCCCTCTTTTTCCCTTTCTATCTTTCTTCATTACTCAGTTTCTCATCTCTCTATACTTTCCTTCTTTTCCTGTCCCCTGAATACCTGGTGCTGAGGGACACCTCTACGCCTTATAGCCAGGCTCTAATTCCACACCTGGGAGCAACTTCCCCAGACATCATAGCCACACTGGTGGGATCTCTGGGAGCTTTTCTTCTTTCTTTCTAAACTTTATTTATTCATTTTTTTATTTTCTTTTCTTTTTTCCTTCTTCTTCTCCTTTTTGTCTTTCTCTATTTCATGGTCTGTCATCTCTCCACTCCAATGGCAAGCACCCCTAGCACTCTTTCTTGTTTTTTGTTTTTGTATGTTTTTGGCTCCTGTTCCTTTCTTGTCTCTCTCCTCTCTCCCATACTCAAGTTAGCTCCACACATCACAATCTCCTCCCTTCATCCTGCCTACCTGCACCGTGTCCTTAACATCACACCACCAAGCAGCACAGGCATGGCCTACCAGAACCTGTCCTGCCCTGATTATTGGCCCACTCTGGTGGCTGTAGTAAGTGCCACAAACAACCATTCCAGCAACTCCTCTTCAGTGAAACCTTCCATGCTATACCATATCTGAGCAACTTACCCTGCCAATTGGAGAGGAAGGTGAAAAGTATCGTGCACACAGACAAGCAAACAACAAAGAACACACAGCACGCTTGCTCAGACATAGAGAAATAAAACCAAAAAAGATGAAATAAACAAATCTACAATCAATAAAAGAAAAAATAACTACTGAATGCCCCAAAGACAGCAGATAATATCAAAACATTTACAAAAACAGGACAGTATAGTTCCAGTAGAATTCCAAAATAAAACACCAGATGACTTTCCAGTAGAAGAAAAGGCACTAGAACTACCTGATAGGGAATTCAAACCTCTAATACTCGGAATTATCCAAGAGTTGAAGCAAAAAGCAGACAAAAATGAGGAAAAAATAGACAAATTCATGGAAAATACGGACAAAAAATTGGAAGAATTCATGAAAACAATGCAGGAACAAAGTGACAAAATAAATTCACAACTAGAAATCATACAAAAACAACGGTTAGAAATCCAAAAGATAAACAAGAAGATTTCAGAAATGGACAGAGTCATATAAAGGCTGAGGAGCAGATTTGAAATGGTGGAAGGCAAGATCAGTGAAATTGAAGACAAACACTTGGATACAACTCCAAGGAAAACTCAGAAAAAAGAAAGAAGAAAAATGAAGAGACCCTGAGAATTATGTGGAATACAATCAAAACAAAAATTTTCGAGTGATCGGCATTCCAGAACAGGGGGAGAAAATAGAAAACACAGAGAAACCCATCAAAGGAATTCTGACAGACAACTTCCCCAATATCATGAAAGATGAAAAGCTGGCCATCCAAGAAGCTCAATGAACCCAATTTAAGATAGACCACAAAAGAAAATCACCAAGACATATTATAATCACATTTACCAAAAGCAAAGACAAACAAAGAATCCTGAGATCAGCTCGAGAAAAAGAAGAAGTCATATACAGAGGAGAAACAATAAGACTAAGCTGAGATTATTTGGCAGAAACAATGCAGGTAAGAAGGCAATGGGATAACATAGATAAAACCTTGAAAGAATAAAATTGCCAGAAAAAGAATAATATATCCTGCAAAACTCTCATTCAAATATGATGGTGAAATTAGAACATTTCCAGATAAACAGAAATTAAGGGAATATGTAAAAATCAAACAAAACTTACAAGAATTATTAAAGTGAGTCCTTCAATCTGAAAAGAAAATCTTCAGCTCACAGGCTGAATCTAGGATGCAGGATCATACTAGCCAGATACCAATATAGGAAATCAACTCTCAAGGACTATCCAAAACTAAAAGAAATACAACATGGAATCAGAGCAGTTAATCTGTAAATGAAAACAACATCAGAAAAATAAAAGAGAGTATAAACTGGTTAGGTATATAACCTTCTAATTGAGAGGAAGACAAGGCGATACCAAGTAATAATAGACTGCTTCAAAATTAGAAAGAAAAGGGTAAATTTCATGGTAACCACAAAGAAAGTTAACAAAACTACTCATAAAAATAAAGAGAAAAAACATAGTGAAAACAAAACCTACCAACAAAAAGAGAAAAGAAATGGAAAAAATATGCAAATAAATGGAATTCAGCACAGGAGGGTAAGAGGAACAAAGAAAACATCAGCACCCCCCAAAAAAGCACTACAAAATGACAGCAATAAAATCACATCTATCAATAATTACAATGAATTTAAACGGACTCAATACACCCATGAAGAGATCGAGAGTGACACAATGGATTAAAAAAAAAAGGATCCATCATTATACTGTCTACAAGAGACACACCTTAGAAAAAAGGATGTAAATTTATTAAAAATCAAAGGTTGGAAAAAATATATCAAGCAAACAACTACCAAAAAAGAGTAGGAGTGGCAATACTAATCTCAGATTAAATACACTTTAGGACAAAATCCAGCATAAAAGACAAAGAAGGACACTATATAATGATTAAGGGGACAATCAATTATGAAGGCATAACCGTAATAAACATCTGCAAACCCAATGACAGGGCTCCAAAATACATTAGAAGAACTCTAACAGCACTGAAAAGAGAAATTGAAAGTTCCACAATAATAGTAGGAGACCTCAACACACCACTCTTACTAAGGACAGAACATCTAAAAAGAAACTCAGCAAAGATACAGAAGACTTAAAGGGCACAGTCAGCCAACTTGACCTCATAGTCATATATAGAACACTACACCCAATAGCTGCAAAGTACACATTCTTTTCCAGTGCACATGGAACATTTTCCAGAAGAGATCACATACATCTTAGGTCACAGAGCAATCCTCAACAAGATCCAAAATGTTGAGAAAATACAAAGTATTTTCTCTGACCACAATGCCACCAAGGTAGACATTAACAGCAGAAAGATCAAGGAAAAAAAAATTAATTACATGGAAACTGAATAACACCCTGCTTATAAACCACTGGGTAATAGATGAAATCAGAGATGGAATGAAAAAATTCCTAGAATCAAACGAGAATGAAAACACATCATACCAAACCATTTGGGATGCAGCAAAGGCAGTCCTCAGAGGACAATTTATACGAAAAGATGCACACATCAAAAAAGAAGAAAGGGACAAAATCAAAACATTAATTACACAACTCAAACAAATAGAAAGAGAACAGCAAAAACATCCCACAGCAACCAGAAGAAAGGAAATAATAAAGATCAGAGCAGAAATAATTAAAATTGAAAATAGAAAAACAATAGAATCAACAAAACCAAAAGTTAGTTCTTTGAAAGAATCAACAAAATCGACAAACCACTGGCCAGACTCAAAAGAAAAGCAGGAGAGGATGCAAATAACCCAAACAAGAAATGAAATGGAGTACATTAGAACAGACCCAACTGAAATAAAAAGGATCATAACAGAGTATTATGACAAACTATACTCCAACAAATTTGAAAACCTAGAGGAAATGGATAAATTTCTAGAAACACACTACCTACCCAAACTACAATGAAGTGATGTTG
>NW_004443989.1:15583368-15584648 GCF_000243295.1 Trichechus manatus latirostris
GAAAATGACAATTCTACCCAAAGCAATTTACAAATACAACACAATCCCGATCCAAATACCAACAATATTCTTCAAAGAGATGGAAAAACTAATCATTATTCAACTTTATATGGAAAGGAAAGAAGCCCTGAATAAGTAAAGCAGTACTGAAGAAGAAGAAAAAAGTAGGAGGACTCACACTACCTCACCTCAGAACCTACTATACAGCTAGGGTAGTCAAAACATCCTGGTACTGGTACAACAACAGATACATTGACCAATGGAACAGAATCGAGAATCTAGATGTAAATCTATCCACCTATGTTCACCTGATCTTCTATAAGGGCCCAAGATCCATCAAATGGGGAAAGGACATTCTTTTTAACAAATGGTGCTGGCAAAACTGGATATCTATCTGCAAAAAAGTGAAACAGGACCTATAGTTCACACCATATACAAAAAACTAATTCAAAATGGATCAAAGACCTAAATATAAAGCCAAAAACTATAAAGTTCATAGAAGAAAAAATAGGACAAACGCTACAAGCCCTAATACATGGCATTAACAGGATACAAACCATAATCATCAACACACAAACTCCAAAGGATAAGCTAGGTAACTGGGATCTTCTAAAAATCAAACAGCTATGCTGGATCTTCTAAAAATCAAACAGCTATGCTCTCCAAAAGAATTCACCAAAAAAGAAAAGAGAACCTAAAGACTGGGAAAAAAATTTTGGACATTACAAGTCAGACAAAATTCTATTCTGTATAATCTACAAGAAAATCCAACACCTCTACAACAAGAAGACAAATAATGCTATTAAAAGTGGGCAAAGGAAATGAACAGGCACTTCATCAAAGAAGACATTCAAGCGGCCAACAGACACACGAGGAAATGTTCACGTTCACTAGCCATTAGAGAAATACAAGTTAAAACCACAATGAGATACTATCTCACCTCGGCATTACTGACAAGAATGAAAAACAATGGAAATAAAAAACTCTGGAGAGGCTGTGGGGAGATCGTAACTCTTATGCACTGCTGGTGGGAATGCATAATGATACAACCATTTTGTAAAATGATATGGCTATTCCTTAGAAAGCTAGAAATAGAAATACCATGCAATCCAGCAATCTCATTCCTAGGAATATATCCTAGGGAAATAAAAGCCGTCACACGAGTAGACATATGCACACCCATGTTCATTGCAGCATTGTTCACAATAGCAAAAAGATGGAAACAACCTAGATGCCCATCAACAGATGAATGGATAAACAAACTATGGTACCTACCCACA
>NW_004443989.1:15585443-15586974 GCF_000243295.1 Trichechus manatus latirostris
CCCCAGACACCCTTTTAGCTCAGGGGTAAAGTTACCTTCGAAATTTACTGGCCTGACAGAGACTGGAGAAACCCCAAGAATATGGCCCCCTGACACCCTTTTAGCTCAATGGTGAAGTCACTCCAGAGGTTCATCATTCAGCTGGGTACTAGACAGCCCCATAAAACAAAATAGGACTAATGAGGCACAGCAGACCAGTGACAAGGACTAGAAGGCAGAACGGGACAGGAAAGCTGGTGATTGGGAACCCAAGGTTGAGTAAGGAGAGCGTTGACATGTAGTGGGGTTCTTAAACATTTTCTTAGGGCAATATGTGTACTAACTGTTTAATGAGAAGCTATTTTGTTCTGTAAACCTTCATCTAAAGTGAGAATAGCAGCACAACTGGAAGAAAGTAATTGATGTCACTGAATTGTGCATGTAGAAATTTTTGAAATGGTGTGTCTTTGGCTATGCATATTTTCACCAAAAATAATAGATCCTTCAAGGCACAGAGGGGATCGTGTTGACATGCTGTGTGGTTTTAACCAATGTCCTAAAACAATATGTGTACTGACTGTTCAATGAGAAAATATTTGTTCTGTAACCTTACCTAGAGTACAATAAAAAAAAATTTAAAATAAAAAATTGTTTAGTTTACAGATCTGATAAAATCTTGATCTCTAATATTTTTTTTTTTTTTTTAAAAACTGACTAGACTGAATCAAGATTTTCAGAACCCTTATGCAGAAGCTGATGGGTTCAGAGACTGCGGCTGATCCAGAATCAGGAGGAACAGAAATTAACTACATAAGGCTGAATAAACAAAAGGATACTATGGGTTTTATGTGGGAATATTGCTGATGCTTTAAGATTTTTCTTTCTGGAAATAAATGCTTTAAGGTCCTACTTTCTGGATGTAAGAAACATTTTCCTTTCTCCTAAATTATCTAACTAATGGGTTTAGATATTGTAACTCTTAAATTAGAAGTTCCTACTGGTAAACTTAGCAAAGTTGTAAATTTCATAATCAGAGAATTGTCTGAAATTTGAGCTATGATTTTACAAAATAGAGAAGCATTAAATTTCCTGTTAGTCTCTTCAGGAATAGTTTTGTGCCTTAATAGATAAATGTTGCTGTGTTTATATTAATAAGTAATCTGAGGTTTTGCAGAATGTAGTTGCTGCTGAGCCACATGAAAATTAGTTACTGATGCTGTTTATGCATAAACACCTCATGAGACAGGTTTCCTTGGTTCAAAGACCTTAGGGCCATGGTTTCATTGGTTATTTCAGACAATTGGTCAAATATTATTGTCACTGTTTCTGTTTTACTTCCTAGTTTGCTGTACGGTGCCTGGGATCTTAAAAAATAGATGATGCCCAATTACCATATTTTGAGCAGTTTTTTTTTTTTTTTTTTTTTGTCAAGAGACTTCAACATCAGAACACACAGGTGTAAATGATGTTAATTTTTTTTTAATATTTTATTGTACTTCAGGTGAAGTCTTACAGAACAAATAGTTTCTCATGAATCAGTAGTACACATGTT
>NW_004443989.1:15588171-15616905 GCF_000243295.1 Trichechus manatus latirostris
ATCCATGTTATGAGATGGTTCACAGATTCATTGTTGTTCTTTCTCGTTGCATAGTACTCCATTGTGTGTATGTACCATAGTTTGTTTATCTATTCATCTGTTGATGGGCACCTACGATGTTTCCATCATTTTGCTGTTGTGAACAATGCTGCCATGAACATAGGTGTGTTGAGCAGTTTTGATCAAAGATTCTATAGCAAAATCATGATCCAAAGGAAAGAATGATGAGAGAGTTGTATATGATTCTCCTGGAATCCAGATTTCTGGCTTTCGTGGACTTTGGGGCAACCCACACAGGCCGTCTTCTTTGAGTGTCCTTTGGAACTTCAAATTTGGGGGGGTGGGAACCTGGTTCCTGAAGCCAACACTTTTGATTCAAACTATAGTCCAGATAAACTAGTAAGACCATTTTGCTCTGGGCATTGTACATTTTTTTTAAGAATTCAGTCTGTTTTAGGAAACTTAATTCGAAGGTCAGGCTGAGCTAAAGTTAGGGTAAATCAGTAATTGTTTTAATCAACCTTCAAGACAATATTATATGAAATACCTGTCTAATATTTGTAATCAAACTCTTATCCTCTTACTATGCAGAAAATTATGTATCTTAAAGAAACCATATTCTCAGAAGATCAACCTCATGGCTCAGACTTCATTTTGTCTTAGGCTCTACTTCAGCTTCTGTGAAAGTGACCTATGAGTGTTAATAAGTAAACCAAGTAGAGACAGCTTGCCCTTGGGAAGAACACTTAGTATGTTTTAAACAGACTAACTGAAGTCCCCTACAGGAAAGGTCTATCTTGTATTATCTTACTAATCATGAATTATATAATGGAAACTTTGTTTTCACATATAAATTTTTCTATATTTTCTATTTCCTTTAGACAAAATTTTAGTGCTCCTTATGGATATATGTTTTTGTGTGGTGAATCCAACTATAATAATTTAGATGATCCCTTTCCAACTGGTCGAGAATTTACGTGGGCAGTTGCTTGTTTAAATTACTGATGAATGTGTGGGCAATGCACTTTGGGAACTTTAGGATTGCCTTTAGATATTCGTCTTAATGATACTAGTAAATATTGGAAAAGTAATGTTAAAATTGTTACATGTTGTAAAATGAGAGTTAGAAGAAAACTCATTGGTCCTACACTCAGGGTATGGTTGGTAGTTTTAATTCGTACTTATGGTATAGTTGAATTGGAAAAATCTTTAAGAAATTTATCAATCACTATGGGTCAAAGCAGACAAAGTTGCTAATGATACGGAAGCACAACAGTGATCTCTGATCTCATAAGTCAAGGTGACATAGATAACAGAATAGCTTTAGATTTTTTTTTATTTTTGTTACCCCAAGATAGGGTAGTCTGTGCTGTAGCAAATACCTCTTGTTGCATTTGGATAAATAACACAGGAGAAGTAAAACAAGATATACATAGAATTGGAGAGCAAGCTACTTGGTTACACATTGTTACACTCTTACAAACACCAGATTTATTTGGTTGGTTACCATCAGGAATAAGGCCTAAATCATGGACTAGATCACTACTTAAGGGATAATATATTCTTAGTCTGTATCCTGATAGTATTAGACATAATAAAATTTATCTTCTGTCTTATATACTTCAAAGGTAAAGAAGGCCTCGGGCTAAAATATTGATGTACATTGAGTCATTGAGTCTGCTCACTTCAGCAATACTATTGAACCTTATTCTTACTTAACATCTTCGTGAAGAACCAGACGGTATCTAGTGGGAAACCAGCACCGTGAGTTTAAAGAGCTTGCAATGGCCACCATTTAGGAGCTCGACTAAGTCCAAGTATTGATCATTGATGTCTTATCTCCAATCTCTGATTGAAATTAGGGAATGATCTAGAAAATAATTTTGGAATAATTTATTCCCTCTCCTTGAGCATAGAGAATGTGGCCCTGCTGGAGCTGGGCCCACAAAGGTTCACAAGGGCTCGCAAGGACACATCGACTGGGCCCTGATGTATAAAGACAGTATAAAGACAATAGCTAAGATAATATCTTTTAAGGAAACTTTCTCATAAACCATTCAAACAGAATACAAAAGAGTTTCCACTCTTATCTTTTTCTATTAACATTTAGTGAATAGAAAACTTATTGGAACAATGAAGACCCTCCTGACTGTCGTTACTGAAACCTGTACCAACAATTGTTAAGAAAGACAATTCAAAATGTAGGATCACAATTTCTAGTCAATCTGTGAAAAGGTGAAGCTTTCAATGGTTTTGCCCATTTTGTAATGCTAATATATACTGATTGCACTGTAATATTTCCTTAGACTTAGACACACATGGCTGTGGTGGCATGCTTGTCTGCCTTCCCACTCTTACCTGTTCTGTAATATTCATTGGACTTGGGCAGATATGGCTGTAGCAGCATGCTTGTCCGTTTTCCAATTTTTGTCTGTTCTGTGATATTTCCTTAGACTTGGGCAGACATGGCTCTGGCAGCATGGTTGTCCATTTTCCACTTTTACCTTTTTGAATATATGTCAAATAAAACTTTCTTTTTGCTTTAAAAAAAAGAACAGTGATTGACATGTTGGATAAAAAAATCAAAACCAGCAATATGTTGTTTACAAGAAAATCACTTTAAATATATGCATGTAGACAGGATAAAAGTAAAGTATGGATAAGAATATACCATCAAAATATGGACCAAAAGAAAGCTTGAGCAGCAATATTATTTTCAGACTGCACTTTCAAATAAAGGACAATTATTAGGGATAAGACAAAACTGAAACCAAACTTGTTGCTATAGAGTTGATTCTGTAGTAGAACTGCCCCATAAGGTTTCCAAGGAGCAGCTGGTGGATTTGAACTGCTGACTTTTTGGTTAGCAGCCATAGCTTCCTGTAGCTCTTAAACACTGTACCATCAGGGCTCCATTAGGATAAGAAGGACATTAAATAAAAATAAAGTTGTCAGCTCATGAAAAGTATAACCGTCTTAATTAATGAAACTGAAAAAAACAAAATCTCATTATATTTAGATACTTCAACACTCCTTCCTTAGTGTGTTTATTATATAAACACAAACAAATATATATATAAGTATAAATATATATAAATACAAGTATATAAATAAGTATGTTGTTGTTGTTGTTAGGTGTCATCCAGTAGCTTTGGACTAATAGCCATCTTATGTACAACAGAAGGAAACACCACCCAGTCCTGTGCCAGTCTCACAAGTGTGGCTATGTTTGAACCCATTGTTGTACCACTGCATCGATCCATCTCCTAGAGGGTCTTTCTCTCTTTTGCTGACCCTCTGCTTTTCCAAGTGTCTTAGTCATCTAGTGCTGTTATGACAGAAATACTACAAGTGATGGCTTTAACAAAGAGAAGTTTATTCTCTCACAGTCCAGTAGGTTATAAGTTCAAATTCAGGGCATCAGCTCCAAGGGAATGCTTTGTCTGTCACCTCTGGAGGAAAGTCCACGTCATCAATCTTCCCTTGGCCTGGGAGCTTCTCTGCACAGGAACCTCACATCCAAAGGATGTGCTGTGCTCCTGGCACTGCTTTCTTCGTGGTATGAGATTCCCCACTCTCTGCTTGCTTCCGTTTCCTTTCATCTCTTGTAAGATAAAAAGTAGTTCAGCCGACACCTCAGGGAAACTCTTTTTACATTGGATCAAGGATGTGACCTTAATAAGGGTGGTGTTACAATCCCACCCTAATCCTCTTTAACATAAAATTACAATCACAAAATGGAAGACAACCACACAATACTAGGAATCATGGCCCAGCCAAATTGATACACACATTTTTGTAGGGACATAATTCAATCCATGACACCAAGTATGATATCCTTCTGCAAGGACTGGTCCTGATAACATGTCCAAAATACGTGAGACTAAATCTTGCCATCCTTGCTTCCAAGGAGCATTCTGGTTGTACTTCCAAGACAGATTTGTTCGTTCTTCTGGAAGCCCATGGTATATTCAATATGTTTCACCAACATCATAATTGAAAGGCATCAATTCTTTTTTGGTCTTCCTTATTCATTGTCCAGTTTTCACATGCATATGAGGCAATTGAAAATAAGGGTCGGACACATCTTTGTCCTCAAAGTGACATCTTTGCACACTTTTTTTTAATCCTAAGTATCAGTGTTTTACTAATAAATTTAAAGGACTCTTGGTGGCACAAGGTTTAGCACTCAGCTGCTAACCAAAATGTTCCCAGTTTGATCCCACTCAGCAACTCTGAGGGAGAATGACATGTTGATCTACTCTCATAATGATTACATCCTAGAAAACCCTATGGGTCAATTTTGCTCTGTTCACAAGGGGCTGTTACGAGTTGAAAACCAACTAGTAGGCACTTACCAATAACAAAAAAATATTTAATTCATTAATAAATTTAATAAGTAAACAGGCAGATTCTCTTCAACTTTATAATTTTCATTACTTTACTAGTTGTATTAACACTTTTCCCATTTTATGAAACTGAGAAGAGCACTTGTCCATGTTTAAAAAAATAATTTTCAGATGGAAAAATAAAAAAAAGAAGAAAATATAAATAAACTATAGTCCTGCTCTAACTAGATTTCGGGCTACAACATTTAGAAATGAAGGTACTGGTGTAACTACATATATATTGACCAAATATCTACATATTTGTAAAATTTTATGGGTCCTAGTATAGTATCATTTGGTCCATGTTTACCAAAGTGTAATTTACATACATCATCATATATTTTCTATAGGTGTACATTTCTATTATGTTGGCCAGTTTTAAAGCTTTATACTAGTGTTCCTCATCCTCAGCTCTATTGTCATTTTGGCCACATAATTGTTGTGGAGAACTGTCTTGGACATTGTATTTTTTTAGAAGCATCCATTCACTCTACCTACTACTGTCAGCTGTGAATACTAAAATTAACTCCAAGCATTACCAGATGTCCCTGGGAGTAACTTCATCCATGTAATATATGGATGTTAATATCGACATGTACAATATTACTCAGGTCATTCTAAGTTAAAAACATTGGGTGAACCTAGATTGAGGAGCACTCATCAAAATGAGTGATAAGTCCAGAACACTTAATTGTGCTCATCAGCAACCTGTACATATACCAATAGGCAATCATTCCAAAAGGACAAGGGGATACTGAATGGTTTAAAGAAAGCTGTGCATCAGTTTTGCATCATTTCAACGTACTTATTCAGTCTGTATGCTGACCAAATGATCCCAGAAGCTGGACTATGTGTAGAAGAAGGTGGCTTCAGGATTGGAGGAAGATGCATTAAAAACCTGTGATATGAAGATAACGCAACCTTGCTTGCTGAAAATGAAGAGGACTTGACGCACTTACTGATGAACATCAAAGACTACAGCCTTCACTATGGATTGCACCTCAATGTAAATAAAAACAAAAATCCTCACAATTGGATGATAACATCATGATAAATTTAGAAAAAAATGAAGTTGTCAAGGATTCATTTTATTTCAAACCACAATAAATGCCAATGGAAGCAGCAGTCAAGAAATCAGATGACATATTACGTTGGGCAAATCTGCTACAAAAGACCTCTTTAGAGTATTCAAAAGTAAGGATGCCACTTTGAGGAATAAGGTGCATCTTAAGCAAGTCGTAGTATTTTATCTTCTCATAAGTATGTGAAAGCTGGACAATGAATAAAGAAGACCAAAGAAAAATTGATGCTTTTGAATTATGGTGTTGGTAAAGAATACTAAATATACCATGGACTTCCAGAAGAAGGAACAAATCTGCCTTGAAAGAATTAGAACCAGAATGCCACTTAGAAGCAAGGAGGGCGAAACTCTCACGTACTGTCATGGATTGAATTGTGTCCCCCAAAAATGTGTTTATCAATTTGGCTAGGCCATGATTCCCAGTGTTGTGTAGTTGTCCTCCATTTTGTGATTGTAATTTTACATTAAAAAGGATTAGGGTGGGATTGTAACACCACCCTAACCCAGGTCACATCCCTCATCCAATGTAAACAGAGTTTCCCTGGGTTGTCGCCTGCATCATCTTTTATCTCTTGTAAGATATAAAAGGAAAGGGAAGCAAGCAGAGAGTGGGGGACCTCATACCATCAAGAAAACAGTGCCAGGAGCAGAGCTTGTCCTTTGGACCCGGGGTTGCTCCGTTGAGAAGCTCCTAGCCCAGGGGAAACATTGATGAGAAGACCGACAGAGAGTGAAAAGACTTCCCCTGGAGCTGACGCCTTGAATTTGGAATTTTAGCTTACTTTATTGTAAGGAAATAAACTTCTCTCTGTTAAAACCATCCACTAGTGGTATTTCTGTTAGAGCAGCACTAGAAGACTCAGACACGTACTTTGGATATTTTATCAGGAGGGACCAGTCCATGGAGAAGAACATCATGTTTGGTAAAGTGGAGGGTTAGTGAAAAAGAGGAAGATTCTCAATGAGATGGATTGATGCAGTGGCTGTAACAATGGGCTCAAGCATAAAAGTTTGTGAGGATGTTGTAAGGCCAGGCAGTGTTTCCTTCTGCTGTACATAGGATTGCTATGAGTTAAAACTGACTCAAAGGCACCTAACAACAACAACATCAAAATGAGAATATTGAAGATCTGTTTGAAGATGGGACACAGGACTGAGATTCAAAGTTAGAACTATGTTCTGCATTAAAAATTTCTAAATCTGGCAACCAATAACACTAATTAATACCCTAATTTGCAAACAGAAGTCTCATCGAGACATATTAGTTTTGAGCCTGTCCTGACACAGAAGGGAAAAATAGGCAAAACTACTTTTCCTTTCTGTATCAGGAAGTCATATGCAGAGTCATGGAGATTCCCTAGAATCGATGTGCATGGGTGTCTCTAGAGAGGTGCTGAAAAGTTGAGGAAACCACAACTTCTGAGAAGGAATGTTTCCATGACTTCCTTCCCCTGCATCTGCTGACAAGATGTGCCACTAACCTTAGTGATCCTGAGAGCTTCCTACAAACCAGCCCCCCTGCTGGCCCCCTGCAAGGAGGTTTGTGTCTGGGCGGCTCACACTGACTTTCTCTCATAGCATTTTTTGCACAGTAATACATGGTCATGTCCTCAGAACTCACAGAGCTCAGTTTTAAGTAAACTTGGATCTCGGAGGTCTCCGTGTGATGGTGATTCTGAATTGGGATGCCAGAGTTGAGTTCCAGAAGTCCTTATTTCACTAATCCACTCCAGTCCCTTTCCCAGAGTCTGTTGTCCCCAGCTCACAGTACAGCTGATTAAAGAGAGTCCAGAGAAAGTACAGGTGAGCAACAGAGTCTGTGAGGGCTTTGCTAATCCTGGGCCCCACTCCTGCAGCTGCACCTGGGACAGAACACCTGGGAACAAAGACAACTACAGTGAATCATGTGCTCAGATGCACCATCCCCATACCTTCATGTCTGAATCCCTGAATCACCTCTGGGAGCTGCCACCAGGAAGAAGAAGACCAGCAAAAGTTTCATGTTATTGTGGATGAGATCCCTGATGCCCAGAGAATGTTCTACAAGGTGAAGAGTAACCTGAATTAAAGTAAATGTGTGCTGTGTTTTCACCCAGATGCCTAAATGAGATTTGCATGTGGGAGGTGCATTTGTATGTAAAGGTGAAGGGGTGGGGGAGGAAGGTCCCTGTCTCTGGGGCACTCACTGGAAAAAGGATGCTGGCTGTATCCTTAGGAGAACATAGTCCTCTCCCCGGGTGTTCCCTTCACCTAGTCCAGGTTTTTTTTTGTTTGTTTGTTTTTTTTAAATTGAATACACCAGTCACTCTTTGGAAACTCTATGGGACAGTTCTATTCTGTCTTATAAGGTTGCTGTGAGTCGGAATCAACTTGATAGCAATGGGTTTTGTATTCTGCTCAGGGAGCCAGATACAATCGAGTATTGTTACTGAACGTGATGGGTTTGCTGCTTGTACTCTCCTTAAGAACACCTAAGAGTCAAGCGGATTTAAAGCAAAGAATAGTTTATTACTCATGGCTAGTAAGGAGATAAGTGGGGATCCTTCCCAAAGCACTCTGGGGGAACAAAGGGCTGGGGGAAGTTTTGTAACACGCAAGTGAGAAGTCTGTCAGCCACTTTAATGCCAAATCCTACCCTGACTCCTTTTTGAATATATATGAAGTTAATGAATATGTGGTGAATAACATGCATGTTTCCTGGAAATGCAGCAGTCCTCAAAATGGATTGCCCAAGGGATGAGCTCTCCATAGCCAGAGGGAAACTGCCTGCCCAGGAAGCAGATCCCCTTGGAAAACCCTTCTGAAAGCTGCCTCTCTGAAGCCCTAATGTCACTGAACCCTGAGATTATGTCTGAGGTCCTATAACTGTTTTCCTGTGTGGGAAATACTTCCCAATCACAGGGATGGTGAGAATTATCAGCAAGTCGGTTTGTTAACAAGAAAACATGTGTCATGAAGGAAACTGGAGAAGTTCCTGCTGACTAATAACATTTCTTTCAACAGAGGATGTTACTTCCTTCTCACTGCAGTGAGAATGTGAGAAATTAGAGAGACAAAAAAGGAAGAAAAGCCCCTACTGGTAGCTGAGAGTTGGAAAGGAGAGGAAACTGCTGAGAAATAGGAAAGGGTGGAAACCCCTGATCCTGAAAGGAAGACACTAATCAACCACTCTCTTCATCCCTCCTGGTACTAGTTTCCTGCTGCTCTGTGGATCCTGAGTACTTCCTGCAGCATAGCTCCCTTCCAGCCTCCCTGAAGACAAGATTTTATCTAGGTTCCCACTGCCTTCCCTTATTGTGTCTCACACATGGTCAGGTCTTTAGCTGTCATGTAACTGAGGCACAGACAGACCTAATTATTTGACATGTCTTTGGAGTTGCAGAGTCAGCTTTGTAGGGATGGCTATAAGCTTTTATGCCAATAGTGCATATATATCCATCCATTTAGCCCCTTACTGGGGGAAGGGAGGCTGGTAGACTCAGTCCCAGCAGTGACCAGTGCTTTCCCTGGAAAATCCTGAGACAGCTCAGGTGATGGGGAGTCTGTGATGGCTCACCATTTCTGTGCCTGACTCCCGTAGCTGCACCTGGGACATGACATCTGATGAAAGAAAGAAACATTATCTTTAGTGACAAATATTGACGACTCCTCTAGGTTGTTTCATTTTTGGCATTCACGCAGTGAAGTAACCACAAGGTGGAAGAATATCAACAGGAATCTCATGATCTTTGGGACAAGGTTCATGATTCCTGGAGAATTCAGCCCACAGTGTGAAGGTTCTTGTCAGAATCTGAGATTTAATTTGGAAGGTGAAGACTTCAAATTCATGTAGAAGGACCCATGCAGGAAGTAGGGAAGGGCCAGGTCTCAGTCTCAAATTGAGAAACTAGGAGTAAGCCAGTCCCACTCCCCAGAGATTGTCCCGTCTTTACTGAGAACCCAGGGACAAAAAAATTTAGAGAATAGATGTTTCCAATTCAGAGAGAGAGCTCTGATCATGGGAAAATAAACTCTCATCCCATGCGAAGCCTCTTTTTCTTTTGAGATGGTCACACCTAACTTATCCTTTTCTCCCTCCTTTCAGGAACATCTTATTTGGCATGCTCATCCTCTTCATTCATCTTTTTGTTTGTTTATTGTTGTAGTTTAAGTGAAAGTTTACATTTCAAGTTAGTCTCTCATACAAAAATTTGTACATAGATTGCTATGTGACCCTAATTACTCTCCCTATACTGTGACAGCACACTACTCCTTTCCACTCCTGATTTCCCATATCCATTCAACCAGCTCATAACCCTCTCTGTCTTCCCTTCTCACCTCCAAACAGAAGCTGCCTATTTAGTTTCATGTATCTACTTGTGCTAAAAAACATATTCCTCACGAGTATCATTTTATGCCCCACAGTCCAGTCCAATCCTTGTCTGAAGAGTTGACGTTAGAAATTGTTTTAGTTTTGGGTCTACAGAAAGTCCAGGGGACATGCTTTCTAGGGTTCATTCAGTCTCAGTCAGACCATCAAGTCTGGACTTTTTACTAGAATTTGAGTTCTGCACCCCACCTTTCTCTTGCTCCATCAGGGACTCTCTGTTGTGTTCCCTTTCAGGGCAGATATTGTGGCTGCCGGGTACCATCTAGTTCTTCTGGACTCAGGATGATGCAGTCTCTGGTTTATGTCATGCTTTCTGTCTCTTGGGTTAATTCTTCCGTTGTGTCCTTGGTGTTCTTCATTCTCCTTTACTTTAGGTGGTTGGGACAAATTGATGCATCTTAGATGGCCACTGACTAGCTTTTAAGATCTCAGATGCCACTCACCAAAGTAGGATGTAGAACATTTTCTGAATAAACTTTATTATGCCAATTGACCTAGATGTTCCCTGAAAGCATGGTCACCAGACTCCTGCCCCTGCTATTCTGTTCCTCGAAGTGTTTGATTGTATTCAGGAAACTTCTTAGCTTTGATTTACTCCAGTTATGCTGACTTACCCTGTAATGTGTGTGCTGTCCTTCCCTTCACCTAAGATAATTCTTGTCTACTATCTAGTTAGTGAATAACACCCCCCTCACTCCCCACCCTCGTAACCATCAAAAAATATTTTCTTCTGTGTTTAAACCATTTCTTGAGACCTTATAATAGAGGTCTTGTAAAATATTTGTGCTTCTGTGACTGACTAAATTCATTCAGCATAATGCTCTCCAAATTTCTCCATGTTATAAGATGTTTCACAGATTCATCATTGTTCTTTATTGTTGCGAAGTGTTCCATTGTGTGAATATACCACAATTTGTTTATCCATTCATCCGTTGATGAGCACCTAGGTTGTTTCCATCTTTTTGCTATAGTGAACAGTGCTGCAATGAACATGGGTGTGCATATATCTCTTTGTGTGATGGCTCTTATTTCTGTAGGATATATTCCTAAGAGTGAGATTGCTGGATGGTATGGTAATTCTATTTCTAGCTTTCTAAGGAAGTGCCAAACGGATTTCCAAAGTGGTTGTACCATTTTACATTCCCACCAACAGTGTTTAAGTGTTCCAGTCTCTCCACAACCTCTCCAGCATTTATTATTTTGTGTTTTTTGGAATAATGCTAGCCTTGTTGAGGAGAGATGGTATCTCATTATAGTTTTGATTTGCATTTCTCTAATGGCTAATGATCGTGAACATTTCTTCATGTGTCTCCTAGCCACCTGAATGTCTTCTTTGGCCAAGTGCCTGTTCATATCATTTGCCCATTTTTTGATTGGGTTATTTGTCTTTTTTTGTTGAGGTTTCACAGTATGTTGTAGATTTTAGAGATTAGAAGCTGATCAGATTTGTCATAGCTGAATTTTTTTTCCCAGTCTGTAGGTTGTCTTTTGACTCTTTTGGTGAAGTCTTTCAGTGAACATAAGTGTTTGATTTTTACAACCTTCCAGTTATCTAGTTTCTCTTCTGGTGCTTGTGCATCATTACTTATGGTTCATATTCTGTTTATGCCACGTGTTAGGGTTCCTAGCATTGTCCATATTTTTTCTTCCATGATTTTTATCATTTTGGATTTTATATTTAGATCTTTGTTCCATTTTGAGTTAGTTTTTGTGCATGGTGTGAGGTATGGGTCTTGTTTCAGTTTTTTTGCAGATGTATACCCAGTTATGCCAGCTCCATTTGTTAAAGAGACTGTTGTTTCCCCAATTAATGGACTTTGGGCCTTTGTCAAATATCAGCTGCTCATAGGTGGATGAATTTATGTCTGGATTCTCAGTTCTATTCCATCGGTCTGTGTATCTGTTGTTGTACCAGTACCAGGGTATTTTGACTACTATGGCAGTATAATAGATTCTAGAATCAGGTAGTGTGAGGCCTCCTAATTTGTTCTTTTTCTTGAGTAATGCTTTACTTATCCAGGGCTTCTTCCTTTTCATATGAAGTTGATGATTTGTTTCTCCATCTCATTAAAAAACACCAGTGGAATTTGGATTGAGATTGCATTGTGTCTGTAGATTGCTTTGGGTAGAATTGACATTTTCACAATGTTGAGTCCTCCTATCCATGATCAAGGTATGTTTTTCCACTTTTAGGTCTCTTTTGATTTAGTGTAGAAATGTCTTGTAGTTTTCATTGTATTGGTCTTTTATGTCTCTGGTTAGATTTATTCCTAAGTATTTTATCTTCTTCAGGGCTATTGTAAATGGTATGGATTTGGTGATTTTCTTTTCAAAGTTCTCTTGGTTGGTGTAAGAGGAATCTAATTGATTTTTGTATGTTTATCTTGTATCCTGATACTTGGCTGAAATCTATTAGTGCCAGTAGTTTTCTTGTGAATTCTTTGGGGTTTTCTGTGTATAAGATCATATCATCTGCAAATAGAGATACTTTTACTTCTTCCCTACCAATTTGGATGCCTTTTATTTCTTTTTGTAAGCCTAATTGCTCTGGCTAGGACCTCCATCATAATGTTCAAGAAGAGTGGTGATAAAGGACATCCTCAAGGGTTATGCTTTCAAAGTCTCTCCATTTAGGATGGTGTTGGCTGCTGGCTTTGTATAAATACCCTTAATTATATTGAGGAATTTCCCTTCTATGCCTATTTCGTTGAGAGTTTTTATCATGAATGGGTCTTGGACTTTGTCAAATGCCTTTTCTGCATGGATTCATAAGATCATGTGGTTCTTATCTTTTATTTTATTAATGTGATGGATTATATTGTTCATTTTTCTAATGTTGAACCATCCATGCATACCTGGTATAAATCCCACTTCCTCATGGTGAATTACTTTTTTGATATGTTGCTGAATTGTATTGGCTAGAATTTTGTTGAGGATTTTTGTGTCAATGTTCATGAGGTATATTGGCCTGTAATTTTCTTTTTCATTGGTGTCTTTACCTGGTTTTGGTATCAGGGTTACGCTGGTTTCATAGAATGAGTTTGGGAGTATTCCATCTTTTCTATGCTCTGAAATACCTTTAGTAGTAGTGGTGTTAACACTTGTCTGAAAGTTTGGTAGAATTCTCCAGTGAAGCTGTCCAGGCCAGGGCTTTTTTTTGTTGGGAGTTTTTCAATTTCTTCTTTTGTTATGGGTTTATGTAGTTGTTTACCTCTGTTTGCGTTAGTGTAGGTAGGTAGTGAGCTTCTAAAAATTTGTTCATTTCCTCTAGGTTTTCAAATTTGTTGGAGTACAATTTTTCATAGCATTCTATTGTGATTCTTTTAGTTTCAGCTGAATCTGTTGTGATATCATACATCTCATTTCTTATAGAGGCTATTTGCTTCCTCTCCTGTTTTTCTTTTGTCAGTTTGGCCAACAGTTTATCAATTTTGTTGGTCTTTTCAAAGAACCAGCTTTTTCTCTTGTTAACTCTTTCAACTGTTTTTCTATTTTCAATTTCATTTAATTCTGCTCTAATTCCTATTTCCTTTCTTTTGGCACTGAAGACTTCTTTTGCTGCTCTGTTTCTACTTATTCCAGGTGTAAGGTTAATGTTTTGATTTTGGCCCTTTCTTCTTTTTGGATGTATGGATTTATTACTAAAAACTGACCTCTGAGCACTGCTTTTGCTGTGTCCCAATGGTTCTAGTAGGATGTGTTTTCATTCTTGTTTGATTCTACAAATTTCTTTATTCCATCCTCAATTTCTTCTGTAACCCAGCAGTTTTTGAGCAAGGAGTTGTTCAGTTTCCATGTCTTTGATTTTTTTTTTCCTTTCGTTTTCTGTTGGTGATTTCTCCTTAATGACTTTATGGTCAGAGAAGATGCTTTGTAATAATTTGATGCTTTGGATTTTGTTAAGGCTTGCTTTATGGCTTAATATATGGTCTATTCTGTAGAATGTTCCATATGAATTTGAAAAGAATGTATACGTGGGTACTGTTGGGTGGAGTGTTCGGTGTATGTCTATGAGATTCAGTTGGTTGATTGTAGCATTTAGATCTTCTTATCGAGCTTCTTTCTGGATATTCTGTCCTTCACCTAAAGTGGTGTGTTGAAGTCCCCTACTATTATTGTGGAGCTGTCTCTCTCTCTTTTCAGTGTTGTTAGAGTTTGTTTTATGTATTTTGGAGCCCTGTCGTCGGGTACGTAAATATTATTGTTTTGTCCTCCTCGTGTATTGACGGTTTAAGCATTATATAGTGTCCTTCCTTATCCTTTGTCGTGGATTTTACTTTAAAGTCTGTTTTGTCAGAGATTAATATTACCACTCGTGCTCTTTTTTGAATGTTGTTTGCTTGATATATTTTTATTGTCCTTTGAGTTTTAGTTTGTGTCTTTAAGTTTGTGTAGGCAGCACATAGTTAGATTTTTTTTTTTTTGAATCCAATCTGCCACTCTCTGTCTCTTTATTGGTGCATTTGGTCCATTTACATTCAGGGTAATTATTGATAGGTATGAGTTTAGTGCTGTCATTTTGATTTTTTTGTGTGTGTGTTGTTGACAGTTTCTTTGTTGCATTTAACTTTCTGTGCTGAGTTACTTTTCTTTATGTATTTTATTTTCATCTTTTCATTGTTGATTTTGTATTTGCTGAGTCTTTATATTTTTTTAGTTTTTATTTTGATTTGTAGGATTGTTAGTTTCCTTTGTGGGTAATATTTATCCCTATTTTTCTGAGTTTTTACCAGTCTTTTATTTATATTACCTTGACTTCCTGTCCATATGAAAAATCTATCTCTGTATGTTTTAGTCCCTCTTTTTTGTTTTCATGTTGTCATCTTTTACATATTGACATGTATTTCCCTATTTTCAATGATTTAGCTTTTATTTATTTTTGTGACTTCCCTATCTGTTTTGATATCTGGTTGCTCTGTCCTATGTGCTAGCCTTGGGTTGTTATTAGATGTTATTTATTTTCTAACCGGAGAACTCCCTTTAGTATTTTTTGTAATTTTGGTTTGGTTTTTGCAAATTCTCTGGACTTCTATTTATCTGGAAATACCCTAATTTCACCATCATATTTGATGGAAAGTTTTGCTGGATATATAATTCTTGGTTGGTAATTTTTTTCCTTTAAGTCTTTATGTATGTCATCCCATTGTCTTCTTGCCTGCATAGTTTCTGCTGAGCAGTCTGAGCTTATTCTTATTGACTTTCCTTTGTGATGACTTTTCTTTTCTTCCTAGCCTCTCTTAAAATTCTCTCTTTATCTTTGGTTTTGGCAAGTTTGATTATAATATGCCTTGGTGACTTCTGTTTGGGATCCTACCTTACATGGGGTTAGACGAGCATCTTGGATAGATATCTTCTCTTCTTTCAAGATATCAGGGAAATTTTCTGCCAACAAATCTTCAACAATTCTCTCTGTATTTTCTGTTATCCACCCCCCCCCCCATTCTGGTACTCCAGTCACTCATAGGTTATTCCTGCTGATATAACCCCACATAATTCTTAGGGTTTCTTCATTTTTTTAAAAATACTTTTATCTTATTTTTCCTCAAATAAGTTGGTGTCAAGTGCTTTATCTTTAGTCTCACTAATTCTGATTTCCATTGCCTCAATTCTGCTCTTATGACTTCTATCAAGTTGTCTAATTCTGGCATTTTATTGTTAATCTTCTGGATTTCTGATTGCTGTCCCTCTATGGCTTCTTGCAGTATGTTGAATTTGTCATTATGCTCTTCTGTAATCTTCTTAAGTTCCTCAATTACGTGTTCTGCATTTTGATTAATTTCCTTCCTAATCTCTTGATGAGTTCTGTACATTAATCTTTTGCATTCTGCTTCTGGTAATTCCAAGAAATTTTCTTCCTCCAGAAAATTTGTAGATTCTTTATTTTGGGAGCTTGCCGAAGCCATCATGGTCTGCCTCTTTATACGGTTTGTTATCGACTGTTGTTTCTGAACCTTCAATAAGTTATTTTATTTATTTTATGTTTGCTTACTCTGTCCTAGCTTCTTGTTTTGTTTTGTTTATATGCACAGATAGGCTGCTCATGTGAGCTAGCCCAGTCACCAGCACCCTGAAGCTCCAATGTCCTGCCACCAAGTGGCCAGAACTACCACGAAGTATGTGAGCACAGGAGTCTGCCGACTCCTCCTGTATGGATTCATCTCAGGTGTCCAGGTAGTTGGCTACCAAGTTTGTGGTGCAGGCTCTCACTACAGTCCTAGATGGGCAAGGCTGATTGGAGTAGGCACAGGCATCCAGCCGTAGCAGGTGGACACAGGCTGAGGAAGGCAGGGGGCCAACAGCCACCCCCAAGTGTCCAGGAGGAAAGCGTGTCCCTGTTCCCTAGAGTGCATAGATGGTGTGTTTTGCAGCCCGACTATGCGCACCCAGTGCTTTTGGCTGTGAGGACTATGGGCCACGTCTTCTTCTTGGGCCCCTGTTGCAGGTGGCTAGGTGGCATGGTTGGAGCCACCAGTACTCAGGCTCCTGAGGTGGGTAGGTGAAGACCCTGCTTTATGGGCAGAGCAGTGTCAAATGCCATGAACCTGCCACTTCGTAGGTGAAACAGTTGTAGTTAGACTTCAGGTATACACCCTGATGCATTGTGGTAAGGAGGTCCTACATTGTTGAAATAGACCCAGACAAATCTATGCAGGGGGTAAGACACTCAAAGTCTGTGGGTCTCTTATGCCTGTGCATATGCATAGGAGCTGTGCCTACCCTGAATTCCTGTCTTAGGGCAGCCGGCAGATTATTTTTCCCGTTTGTTAACTTGTTCACTCTCCAAGGCCAGGAGAATGGCTCAGGGCACAAGACAGATCCTGCTTCCAGCCAAAGGGACTTGGCAATTGCTGTAGCTGGTCCCAGACCCAGTGCAGAGAGGGGAGTAGGGAGATAAATGGGAGAGGTTTTTCCCTTAGCGGTGTTTTTGATTCTTGTGGTAGGCTAGATGCAAGTACTTATCTTTCCTCGCTCAAGGGCTGCTTCTCACTGGTTCTGAATAGCCGAGTAGACTCTCTGCCTCTGTGTCTCTCCTGATGTGGAATATGTCTCCCGAGTGCCACTGCTTCCCTGTCTCACTGTGCACCATGAGCGGATCAGAGCTGAAGGGCTCAGGCTCTCACTGGGTCAGGTCTGGCAACTCCTTACTGCTTCCGAACTATCTCTCCCTCCCGCTATCACTCAGTTTGATTCCTCAACTTTGCCTTTGATGTTCAGGGATCCTAGACTGTCATATATAATCCATTCACTTGTTTTTTCAGGTCTTTGTTGTAAGAGGGAACACCTGAAACGTCTGACAGTAGTCATCTTCACCTCGCCCCCCATCCTCTTCATTCATCTTAACATACCAAAGGGTGGCGTTTGAGAAGATATTGAAGAAAAATATATTATAAGGAACATAATGCTCCAGAGACCGCATATCTGAGATCACTTGCAAAGCTTGGCCCATTGAAAACTGTGAACTTTAGGTGGGTCACTGGGTTCTTCCTTGGTGTTTCCCTATCTCCAGTACAGGCCTTGTGAATACCTATCAATCTGTCTTTAGGGGAACACAAGTGGATGATGATTCTTCTGGTAGGATATACACAGAGTTTGTATTCCGTGAGGGTAAATCATTATTCATAGCCATGAAGAACCTCCCCTTGATCTGCTCCTACTCCTACCACAGAAATGAGCAGCTTCTCCTTGCACAAAAAGTCACCTGAGCTTTGGCCTGAAGAAGGGATCATGAGGTTCTTCAACTCTCCCAGTATCCCTTTGACCCTCAGACTTCCCTGTTCTAAGCTGGAACCCTGCATGCACATTGTGCATGAACTTTACATGAATGACCATCTGTATATTTAAAGATTTTCTAGAATGAATACCAGTATGAGTGGATGTAAGTTTTTGCATTTTGTGTGTGTGTGTATGTGTGTGTGTGCACACAGTGATGGTTTAAGAGAGGTTTCATGAAATTTGAACAAAAATTTTAAATGCTTACGTCAGGAAAGAATTTTCATGTTTGTGGAAACATAAGAAACCTGTGTAGTGAGAGTGTTGTGAGCCACTGAAAATGACAGAAATGAGACCAAAGCAAACTCTTAAGTCCTTCCATTTCCACATCATGACCCAGGTGGCCAGTATCTCTAGAAAGCCTCAAAATGGGTCATGTTTCCCATCTACTACCCTGAATCTGGAAGTGAGAATTCACTTAGCTAGCCAAACACCACAAGCTGTGTCAGTCCCCTCACTCATTCATGTTAAAGTGTCTTCTTCTTAGCGAGTAGGTTGTGTGAGGTGAGGTCTGGTGCAAGAGGCATGTAGAAATGCCATGGATGAAGGTGCTCTCAGGGGAAGTACAGGTAGGAAAGACAAATTCTTGCACTGAATAAATGTGATCTCTGTTAGGAGACTTTGCTGAAGATCAAAGTGTACTTTTCGAAGATAAAGCACATCTAACACCTCTGTTCTTTTATTAATTTTCTTATTGTACTTTAGATGAAAGTTTACAGAACAAATAGTTTCTCATTAAACAGTCAGTACACATCTTGTTTTATGACATTGGTAACAATGTCAGAGCAGTCACTGGTGGTAGCCAGGCACCATCTAGCGGTACTGGACTCAGTCTGGTGGAGGCGGTGGTAGATGTGGTCCATTAGTCCTTTGGACTAACTTTTTCCTTGTATACTGTGCTCTTCATTCTCCCTTGCTCCCCAAGGGGTGAGACCAGTGGATATCTTAGATGGCTGCTCACAGACTTTTAAGACCCCAGATGCTACTCAAGATAGAATGTAGAACACTGTCTTTATAAACTGTAACACCTCTCTGTTCTTGTCCATTATTGTGGGGGTTTGTATCAGTTCATATTAGTTTAGTTGGATGGACACCAGTTCATATTTTATGTTTAATGGAATTTTATCATCAAAATTACTATATGGAGATGATATAATTAAATTCCTGCAAATCCCCTACCCCCACCATGTAACAGGATCAAGATCAGGTCTACATAAGCTTTCCCTGCGACAATCCATCCTAGGTAGAGAAGAAAGAAATATATATATAGGTATCTCCATACTTCAAATTTATCTTATAGGTCTAGAGTCAGAATTAAAAGGAGGTTTCCTTTGGATGTTATTTGTGGAATTGGAAGAACTGACAGCATCCCACCACATTCAGGAGAGGTGTATGTTGTGCTCACAGTGTCTTCCCACCTCTGTGGCTCTCTCACAGCAATATCTTCTCTAGTCTTAAGCACTCAGGCTATTGGCCAGAGGTGACATCTCAAGTTTTCTTTGAACGTATCCTGGCCATGGGTAGCTGAGCTACCATCGTGGTCAGCACAGCTGTTATAACTGACCAGCCTCTTCAGCACGTTTGCAGGCTCCTCTCTGATCCAACTTAACCAGCATACATCACTCCTGCTCACTGTGCTCTCCAGCTGTTTGACTGTATCAATGTCTCAGGCCATAAATCACTGGGTCAAAACAAATAATATTTCCTGGACAGAAAAGTAAACTCAGACCCTGCTAGGCAACCCCAGATGACACAAGAAACATCCCTCCCCTGCCTCTTTCTCCAACTGATCCTGCAGATGATGAGTCCTGAGCACCCCCTGCTTATCAGCTCCGTTCCTGCAGGGAGTTTTGTGGCTGGGCTCACACTGCCTTCCTCTCACTATCGGTCTGGCACAGTAATACAGAGCTATGTCCTTAGCTCTCAGATGCAGCATGCTCTTAGTGTTACCTCTGAAGATGGTGAAACTTCAGTGAGTCTGCATACTATGTGTTACTTCCATCATAGCACACATCTGTTAGCCACTCTATCCCCTTCCCTGGGGCCTGGCTAATCCAATGCACATCATAACTTCTGAAGGTAAAATTGGATGTTACACAAGAAAGTATCAGAGAACTCACAGGTATTCTCAGGACTCCTCCAGACTCCACCAACTTCATCTCATAATGGACACCTGCAAACACACACATTGGGCTCAGGAGATCCATACTCTCCACACACTTGCACACACAACATGCATCAATATCTTATAACTCTAACAATAACCTTGGTGAAGGATGAGAAGGAATCCTAGATCAGTTTAAACTCCATTATTTGGCCTCTGGGCTCACAGATGCTTGGAAACAGCAGAGCACCTGGGCCTGGGGCTCCACTCTAAGGGCTTCAGCGATCGGTTCTGGGAGGGATTTTCTGAAAAGAGGGCAGGGTCATATATGCATGTCTCCCTTACTTTAGAGGGGTATTGGCTGTGAATGGTAAGTACAGAAAGGCTCCCCAGAACAGATAAATGTCTCAGGATAGCAGGGTGGGAGGAGTAGTTATAGAAACAATAATGCAGCAGACATCTATTGAGCTTTACTCTGCATATGAAACTCTAGTTAGCATGTTCCATCATTACCTTGCATAATTTTTCCTAATATAATAAACGTTATATATAATTTACCTCATATAATTAACCTTGTATATAATATACATTACCTTAATCTTCTCAACAATTCAGTAAATTTTGTAGTATACTCCTCGATTTACAGACAGAAAAGCTAAAACCATGCTCAGAGCAGTTACAACAAACGCACCTCTCTTCAGCATTAATAATTGGAACAGCCATGACCTGAGTTCACTCAGTCCATCCCCTCAATCTGCTGAATGGACCAGCCCATTCCCAAGGTAATTGGTATTTACATAATGTCTCCACATGGTCATTCCTACTATGACTGTACTGTTATTCTTATTGTTGCCCTCAAGTTGATTCCAACTCATAGTGACCCATATTTATATTTGAATTATAAAAGTGGAATAGTTTTAATTCAGGAGGTTTTCATGCTGTTGGTATGAAGAATGCAGTAAATTCATAAGTCTTCCATGACACATAAAGTACAAGAAAAGACACATTTTGCTAAGAAGTAAGGTCAACCGAGGTGTTTCTGTTTAGTAAATGAGAGTCCAGGTTTGGATACTAAAGTGCGTTATTGCCACCCCTAAAAAAATTCTACATAACATGGACAAAGTGCCTCAGTGCAATAAGAGTGTGTATGTGTGTGTGTGTGCCTGTGTTACAATGATCAAAATTCTATGTAATATGATCGCAATTTATAGTGCATTAAACTAAGGAGATGTAGTGATATAACAGTTAAGCAATTGGCTTCTAACTGAAAGGTTGATAGTTTGAACCCACCAAGTGGCTCCACAAGGGAAAGACCTGGTGATCTGCTCCTGTAAATATTACAGTCAACAAACACTATGGGGCAGTTCTATTCTGTCACATGGGGTGTCTGTATCTTGACTCTTCCAGTATCTCTTCAACTCTCAGAATTTCTTATACTCAGCTAGAATTTGCATGCACAGTTCTGTGCATGGAAGTTGCAAGAGTGACCAATTGTGTAAGTATAGATTTTCACAAATGTATATTAGTGTGAGTGGATGTCAGTTTTTGTGTCCAGTGTGTGTGTGCCCTGAGGGTTAAAAAGAAGTTTCCATCCAACTGGAATAAAAATTATTAATGCATAGGTGAGGAACGAATTCTCATGTTTGTGGAAATGTAAACAACACTGTATAGTGAGAGTGACATGAGTAAGTGAAAATGACAGAAATGAGACCAAATCAAACTCTTAAGTTGCTCAAGTCCTTAGAGCCCATCCTTTTCCACACCATGGTCCAGGTGGCCAGCCTCTCCAGAGACCTAGAACTAGGTTCGGCATTCATCTACTACCTCAAATCCAGAACTGAGATGTCGCTTAGGTAAGCTGAACACCATGGCCAGCTGCTCTGGGGTTTTGGCACAAGGGAGAAGATGATCCCAAGGGCTGGGTCTATCCTGTCATATGCTTGCTCCAGAATACGCTCCTAAGTATGTTCCTGCTAGAAGGTAGGTTGTGTTTGGTCAGGTACTGCTGCATGAAGTACTCAGGAATTCCATGATGGAAGTGCTCTAAGGGGAAGTTCAGGCAAGAAAGACCAGTCCATGGATGTGAGGACATTTTGCTGAAGATCTGACTTAGCCAGGAGTCATCAAAGCTGCTCACTGTGCTCTACAGTTGCTGAAATCTCTTGGAATCCTCAGCACCACAGATCACTGAGTCAGAAGAACTGTCTCCTGGGAGAGAAGAGGAAATTCAAAATCTGAAAGAATTTCCAAGTGACGCAGAGAATCTCCAACCCCAGCCTCTCTCTGTACCTGATCCTGGAACTAGCGGTTCCTGAGTGCCCCCTGCATCCTATCCTCCCGGATGCTCTGCAGGGGAGGTTTGTGTCTGGGCTCCCACTGCTTTCCCCTCACTGTGTATTATGCTTACAGTCATACACAACTGTGTCCTTGGTTCTCAGACTGTCTATTTACATATACAGCGTGTACTTGGAATTGTCCCTGGCGATGGTGACCCAGTCTGTAGTGGATTCTTCATACTCTGTGCGACTTCTATTATATCACATACCTGCCAGCCACCCAATCCCTTTCTCAAGAATCTGACAAACAGTTAATTGTGTAATACTTGAAGGTAAAACTGGACACTACACAGGAGAGTCTCAGGGAGCCCCTTGGTTTTCTCACATCTCCCCAAGACTCCAACTGCTACACCTCACACTGGACACCTGAAAACACACAGACATGGGACTCAGGAGACCTGCATTCTCCACTAACTTGCACACAGAACATGCATCAATCCCTTATATTTCTAACAGAAGCCTTGCAGAAGGATGAGAAGGAATCCTCAGATCAGATTGAACTGCATGGTGCGGCCACTGGGCTCCCAGATCCTGGGAACAGCAGAACAACTGGGCCTGGGGTTCCTCTGACAGGGCTGCAAGGACAGGTTCTGGGAGTGTTTTTATGAAAAGAGTATGGGGGATATTTGCATGTCTCCCTCCCTATACAGGTTTATTTCATGTGAATGCCATGCACAAAGAAGTTTCCCAGGACAGACAAGTGTCCTGGGACAGAAGGGTAGGAAGAGTGGGTGTGGAAACAGTCATGGCAGCAGACATTTATTGAGCTTTCCTCTATGCATGAAACTGGTGAGCAACTTCCATAATTACCTTATTTAATTTTCTCAAGAGTTCAGTATATTGTTTGCAGTATATTGTTTCCTCTATATACAGACAGGAAAGCTAACACCAGGTTCACAGCAGTTAAAATACTTACTCCTCTCTGCATCATTAATAATTGGAATGATCATGACTGAGGTTAAATCAGTCCACATCCACAATCCCATGCATGGACCACAAGTTATTCAATACCTATATAATGTCACAGCAATTTAATTTCTACTATGATTGTACTACATGCATTTTTATTTCTTATTATAAAAGTAGAATATTTTTCATCCAGGTGGTCTTCATGTTGTTTCTATTGAGAATTTTATAAGTTAATAAACCTTTCATAACACAAATGATGTTTAAAATCACCTCAAGTACAAGGCAGGTCACTATTTGCTAAGGAACAAAGTTAATTCAGGTGGCTCTTGCTGTCCAGAAATGAGAGTTTAAGGTTGGATAATAAAGTGCATTATTGCACAAAAGACCTTGCTAGCATTACATGGACAAGGTACCTCAAAGCAATAGAGGAGTGCGTGTGTGTGTGTTACAATGATAATATGTTATGCAATATAATCATAATTTATACTGCCTTAGAGGGCTTTAGCCCATGGTTAACACATTTGGTGCATTGTTGTTAGGTGCTGTCAAGTCTGTTCTGACTTATAGTGACCCTATGTACTAAAGAACGAAACACTGCCCAGTCCTGTGCCATGCTCACAATCGTTGTTATGTTTGAGCCCATTGTTGCAGCCACTGTGTCAATCCATGTCATTGAGGGTCTTCCTCTTTTCCGCTTACTCTGTACTTTACCTGGCATGATGTCCTTCTCCAGGGACTCATCTCTCCTCATAACATGTCGAAAGAATGTAAGACATAGTCTTACATCCTTGCTTCTTAGGAGCATTCTAGTTGTACTTCTTCCAAGACAGATTTGTTCGTTCTTTTGGCAGTCCTTGGGATATTCAATATTCTTTGCCAACACCATGATTCAAATGTGTCATTTTTTCTTTGATCTTCCTTACTCATCGTCCAGCTTTTGCATGCATATTATGAAGTTGAAAATATCATGATTTGGGTCAGGTGCACCTTAATCTTCAAGGAGACTTCTTTGCTTCTCAACACTTTAAAAAGGTTTTTTTTTTTTTTTTTTTGCAGCAGATTTGCCCAGTGCAATGCATCTTTTGATTTCCTGACTGCTGCTTCCATGGGTGTTGATTGTGGATCCAAGTAAAATGAAATCTTTGACATCTTCACTCTTTTCTCCATTTAACATGATGTTGCTTATTGGTCCAGTTGTGAGGATTTTTGTTTTAATTATGTTGCGGTGTAATCCATACAGAAGGCTGTGGTCTTTTGTCTTCATCAGTAAGGGCGTTAAGTCCTCTTCACTTTCAGCAAGCAAGGTTGTGTCATATGCATAATGCTGGTTGCAGGTTGTTAATGAGTCTTCCTCGAATCTTGATGCTACTTTCTTTTTCATATAGTCCAGCTTTTCGGATTATTTGCTCAGCATACAGATTGAACAGGTATGGTGAAAGGATGCACCCCTGATGCACACCTTTCCTGACTTTAAACATCACAGTATCCCCTTGTTCTGTCTGAACAACAGCCTCTTAATCTCTGTACAGGTTTCTCATGAGCACAATTACATGTTCTAGAATTTCCATTCTTCGCAATGTTATTCATAATTTGTTATTATCCACACAGTCGAATACACTTGCATAGTCAATAAAACACAGGTAAATATCTTTCTGGTACACACTGCATTCACCCAAGATCCATCTGACATCAGCAATGATATCCCTTGTTCCACGTCCTATTCTGAATCCAGCCTGAATTTCTGGCAGTTCCGTCAATATACTGCTGCAGCCACATTTGAATGATCTTCAGTAAAATTTTACTTTCGTATGATATTAATGATATTTTTTGGTAATTTCCAAATTTGGTTGGATCACCTTTCTTAGGAATATGCATAAATATGGATCTCTTTGGGTCGGTTGACCAGGTAGCTGTCTTCCAAATTTCTTGGCATATACGACTGAGTACTTCCAATGCTGCATCCATTTGTAGAAACATCTCAGTTATTATTCCAGCAATTCCTGGAACTTTGTTTTTGGATAATGCCTTCAGTGCAGCTTGGACTTCTTCCTTCAGTACCATCGGTTCCTGATCACATGCTACCTCTTGAAATGGTTGAACGTTCAACTAATTCTTTTTGGTATAATGACTGTGTGTATTCCTTCCATCTTCTTTTGATGCTTCCTGTGTCATTTAATATTTTCGCCATAGAATCCTTCACTATTGCATCTCAAGATTGAATTTTTTTCTTCAATTCTTTCAGCTTGAGAAATGCTGAGTGTGTTCTTCCCTTTTGGTTTTCTATCTCCACGTCTTTGCACATGTCGTTATAATACTTTACTTTGTCTTCTCCAGCCACCCTTTGAAATCTTCTGTTCACCTCTTTTACTTCATCATTTCTTCCTTTTGCTTTAGCTACTCAACTTTCAAGAGCAAGTTTCAGAGTCTCTTCTGGCATACATTTTGGTCTTTTCTTTCTTTCCTGTCTTTTTAATGACCTCTTGCTTTCTTCATGTATGATGTCCTTGATGTCATCCCACAACTTGTCTGGTCTTCGGTCATTAGCGTTCAATGGGTCAAATCTATTCTTGAGATGGTCTTTAAAATCTGGTGGGATATGCTCAAGTTCATACTTTGGCTCTTGTGCACTTCTTCTAATTGTCTTCAGTTTCATCTTGAACTTGCATATGAGCAGTTGATGGTCTGTTCCACAGTCAGCCCCGGTCTTGTTCTGACTGATGTTACTAAGATTTTCCATCGTCTCTTTCCACAGATGTAGTTGATTTGATTCCTGTGTATTCCATCTGGCTAGGTCCATGTGTATAGTCGCCATTTATGTTGGTGAAAAAAGGTATTTGGAATGAAGAAGTCATTGGTCTTGCAAAATCCTATCATGAAATCTCAGGCATCGTTTCTATCACCATTGCCATATTTTCCACCTGCTGATCCTTTTTATTTGTTTCCAATTTTTGCATCCCAATCACCAGTGATTATCAATGCATCCTGATTGCATGTTCAATCAATTTCAGACTGCAGAAGCTGGTAAAATTCTTCAATTTCTTCTTCTTTGGCCTTAGAGGTTGGTGAGCAAATTTGAATAATAGTCCTATTAACTGGTCTTCCTTGTAGGCATGTGAATGTTATACTATCACTGATAACATTGTACTTCAGGATTGATCTTGCAATGTTATTTTTGTTGATGAATGTAATGCCATTCCTCTTCAGGATGTCATTCCCAGCTTGATTGCCCAATTCAAAATGGCCAATACCAGTCTATTTCAGCTCACCAATGCCTAGGATATCAATGTTTATGTGTTCCACTTCATTTTTGATCATTTCCAATTTTCCTAGATTCATACTTCAAACATTCCACTTTCCAATTATTAATGGGTGTTTGCAGCTGTTTCTTTTCATTTTGAGTCGTGACACATCAGCAAATGAAGGTCCCTAAGGATTGACTCCATCCATGTCATTAAGCTCAACTCTACTTTGAGGAGGCAGTTCTTGGCCAGTAGTCTTTGGAGTACCTTCCAACCTGGGTGGCTCATCTTCTGACACTATATCAGATAATGTTCCTCTGCTATACATAAGGTTTTCACTGGCTAATTCTTCTCTGAAGTAGACTGCCGGGTCCTTCTTCCTAGCCTGTCTTAGTGTGGAAGCTCAGATGAAACCTGTTACCCATGGGTGACCCTGCAGGTATCTGAATACTGGTGGCATAGCTTCAAGCGTCACAACAACACAGCAACACACAAGCCCCCACAGTGTGACAAATGGACAGACACATGGGGGTGGTTAACATATAGGCTGGAGAAAATAGAGACACTGGATCACTGCACCTAAGGCCATGGCATCTTTCACCTCTCCTCCTTCTTTCACCTGTGTACCTGGAGCGTCTCTATCATGCATGGGAGGGACTGAATCCAGGGAACAAGATCCCTGAAGTAGCCATGTGAGGATAAATTGCCATGTTCTCAAGTCCTTTGTGAAAAAAAAAATGTGCTATGGAAGAAATTATGCTCCCTAAAAATAAGTGTTGAATTTCTGATTCCTGTACCTGTGCATATGTCTCTGTTAGGAAATATGGTTTTTCTTTAGTTATGTTAATGTGGTCATAACAATATAGGGTTGATCCTAACCCTAATCAGTCCTGAGTTATAAAAAGACCAGAACAGACACAGAGACACATATAGAGGAAGAGTGATACCATGTGAAGATCATCTACAAGTCAAGGAATTCCAAGGAACCAAAGAAAGCTCAGGGCTATCGACAAGGAAAGAATCCACATGGTCAAGACCCTGACTTGGACTTTTAGCCACAAAAACTGTGAGAAAATAAATGTCTGTTCTTTGAAGCCACATACTGTGGTATTTGTTGTACAGCAGCACAAGCCAAATAAGACAGAATGTGTGAAGTTCAATTTTCAATTCAGAAACACTTGTTCTATCATATAAAATCTCTCCTAACAGTGATTGAATAAACAGGTTATTTTTTACATTATGTATCATTATTATTGTCATTATTATAACTAGTAATAATAGTGATGGTAGTAATAATAATAGTAGCATATCTGGGCATCCCTAGGCGAATAACCTAATTTCAGAGAATTAACTTCACCGTGCCAATTTTATTCAAGTTCTGTTTACACTTCAATGAAAATATATACAAAGAAGATAGAGTAAAAAAAAAAAATAAGAGATAGCATTTTAAATCTGTATTGTGTTCGAAATTTGGATACATAATGGCATTAATTTAAAAAGATGTAATGGTTCTACAATATAGTTAATGTAATCTATGTCACTGAATTGTATATGTGAAAGATGTTGAAGTAGAAATTGTGTTATAGTATATATATATATTTTTTGAAGTAATAGACACGTTTTGTATGAGAAAAAGTCTGCTGAATGCTTACGTTTGAATAGCCAGTTTTTCTGTCATTCCTTCAAATGACAATGGCCTGTGACTGTGGGGACCATGGTCTTGGGGAACATCCAGCTCAAACGGCACAACACAGTCCATAAAGACAATGTTCTACACTCTACCCTGGCAAGAAGTGCCCGGGGTCCCAAAAGTCTGCGAGCAGCCATCCAAGACACCCCACTGACCCCACCCCCCCAGGAGTAAGAGAGAATGAAGAGAACAGGACACAAGCAAAAGACCAGTCCAAAGGACCAACAGACCACCGCCACCAAGGCCTCCACCAGACCGAGCCCAGCACGGCCAGATGGTGCCCGGCAACCACCACCGACCGCCCCGACCAGGACCACAAGACAGGGCTCCGGACAGAGCCAGAAAAGGATGCAGAACAAAACTCCAACATGCAAAAAAAGACCAGATTTACTGGCCCGACAGAGACTGGAGAAACCCCAAGAGCACGGCCGCAGACACACCCCTAGCCCAGCGGTGAAGCCACCTCCGAGTCCCACTGCCCAGCAGGGGACTGGACAGCCCCACAAAACAAAACTGGACCAATGAGGCACAGCAGTCCAGGGACAAGGACCAGAAGGCAAAAGGGGACAGGAAAGCTGGCGACAGAGAACCCAAGGCTGAGCAAGGACAGAGCCGACATGCAGCGGGGCTGTCAACCACCGTCACAGGGCAACATGTGCACTGTTCAGTGAGAAACCACCTTGCTCTGCAAACCCTCATCCAAAGTGAGAACAGAAATATAACCGAAAAGCGCAGTCGATGTCACCAAACCGTGCACGCAGAAATCCCCGAAATGGTGCGTCTCCGGCCATGTACACCTTCACACACACACACACACACACACACACACACACACACACACACACACA
>NW_004443989.1:15617005-15654049 GCF_000243295.1 Trichechus manatus latirostris
ACACACACACACACACACACACACACACACACACACACACAAATGCCGAGAAGGGAGAGGGCTGACACTTCATGGGGCTGCCAACCAACATCACAAAACAACATGTGTACTACTGTTTAATGAGAAACCACCTGCCCTGCAAACCCTCACCTGAAGCATAACAACAACAAAAAAAAGTGGCCTGTGAAAAAAGTAGCTAGGTCAGTTCATAACTCAATTACACAAGGGCTTGTCTTCAATTAAACTATCATACTTGGGTATGCAGCAAAGTACGTTAAGTGTATCTCCCATTTTTCATCCAGGATACCAAAAAGGTGCATACTCCAGGGTCAAGATTTAATAATTTTTACCTCCTCGTCAACTACATTTTTAAGTGAAATTGGCATTAAAAAAATTGTTTTTTGAATTGTGACTACTATAGTAGTAGAGTTTGGTGCCTCTGCCTTGATTTGGGCTAAGATTCAAGTTGTTTTATTCATCAATACTTTTGGCACCATCAGTGCAAATGTCAACACAGTAAAAACAGCAATTAATGTCTTAGTATTATTATAAAAATATCTTTGAATTTCACTCTGGGTACTGCTTTCACTGCATTCCAAAGGTTTTGTTGTGTTTCCATTTTAGTTTAATTCTAAGTATTTTTTAAATTTTACATTTGATTTCTTCTTTGACCCATTTGGTCATTTAGTAGTGTGTTATTTCCATGGATTCATTTATTTTTCCTTATTCTTCTTGTTATTGATTTCCAGCTTCATTCCATTATCATCAGATAAGATGCTTTGTAAGATTTCAATCTTCTTAGATTTATCGAAATCTACTTTGTGTCCTAAAATATGGTCTATTCTGGAGAATGATCCATGTGCATTGAAGAATGCAACTGCTGGTTGGTGTGTTCTATATATGTCTATCTATATATGTCTGTTAGGTCCAATTGGTTAATGATGTTATTCAGGTCTTCTGTTTCTTTATTCATTTTCTTTCTAGTTGTTCCATCCATCATCAAAAGTGGTGTATTAAAGTCTTCTACCATTATTGTAGATCTATTTCTGTCTTTAATTGTGTTAGAGTTTGCTGTATAAATTTTGGGGCTCTGACATTAGGTGCATAGATATTTATAGTTTTTATGTCTTGGTGAACTGAGCCTTTTGTCATTACATAATGTCCTTGTCTCTCATAATTAATTTTGATTTAAAATCTGTTTTGTCAGTTATTAATATTGCTATTCCTGTTCTCTTTTGAGTACTGTTTGGTATTTTTTTCCCCCATCCTTTGACTTTTAACATATTCATGTCTTTGTGTCTAAGGTGTGTCTCTTGTAGACAACGTATGGATGGGTCATTTTAATCCATTCTGCCACTTTGTCTCTTGATTGGAGCATTTAATCCATTTGCATTCACTGTAATTACCGATAAAGGATTTACTTCAGCCATTTTATTATACTTTTCTTTTTGTGAGGTTGATGGTTTCTTGGTTCCTCTTTACCTTCAGTGTTGAATTATGTTTAAATATAAATTTTTTCCCTGTTATTTATGATTGTTGTTTTTGTGATTACTGAGTCTTATTGTTTCCCTTCTTTGTTTTGGTGAATAGATTTTTTTACTCTGTGGTTACAGTGAAGTTAAATTTAACATACTACATTTGAAATGATTTGTTGTATCTTGAAATGGCCTTAACTTCCACAACATGTGAAAATTCTATACCTATACCAATTACCCTCCCTTTTATTTTGATGTTGTCATCAATTATAACTTTGAGAGTCCCTATAATCTAATTTTAAATTTATTTTGTTATATGTATTCAGGCGACTCTTAAGTGTTGTTATTTTGGGTTGTTGGCTGGCTTCATTGGTTTTCTTTCTGGAGGATTCCCTTTAATAGTTCTTGTAGGGCTGCACTTGTGGTTACGAATTCCCTTAATTTCTGTTTATCTGGGAATATCTTAATTTCATCCTCGTTTTTGAACAACAATTTTGCTGGGTATGTTTTTCTCGGTTGATGGTTCTTTTATTTTAAGACTTTGTATATATCATCCCTTTGCCTTCTTGCCTGCATAGTTTTTGATGAGAAATCAGCAGTTAATCTTATTGGGACCCCTTTGTAAGTGATATTTTGCTTTTCTCGTGCTGCTCTCAAATTCTTTATCTTTGGCTGTAGAAAGTTTGATTATGGTATGTCTTGCTGTATTTCTCTTAGGGTTTAACCTATATGGAGTTCGCTGAGCTTCTTCAATGAAAATCTTCTTGTCTTCCATGATATTTGGGAAGTTTTCTGCCATTATTTCTTCAAAATTTTTTTCTCAACTTTTATTACTCTCTTCTTCTTCTGGAATTCCCGTTATGCGTATATTGTTTTTCTTGATGGTGTTCCACATAACCCTTAGGTTTTGTTCATGTTTCTTCATTCCTGTTTCTATTTGTTCCTCAAACTGAGTAATGTCAGAGGTTTTGTCTTCTATTTTGCTGACTCCCCTCCCAAATGTTTCAATTCTACTTATATGTTCTTCCATTGAATTGTTAAGTTCTGTTATTTTATTACTTAGCTTTGGAATTTCCAGTTGTTTTTCATTTAAGGCTTCTATCTCTACTGAGTTTCTCATTTTGTTCTTGTATTGTTTCCCTGAATTCTTCTAGAGCTTTTCCTGTGTTTTCGTTTATCTCTTTGAGAAAACGTAATACTAAGTTTCTGAAGTCTTTGTCGGGAATTTCATAGCAATAACTGCCTGAAAATATTAGGTCCTTCTTCATTGGTGAATAAACAGAAAACATCCACTGCCCTGATGATTCCCAAACCTCCATATCTTTTACAGTTCCTTCCAGAAGTTTCTTTTCTTCTTTCTGTTCATCAGGGCTTAGTGAAGCGAATGGGTTCTGAGACAATCCAAACTCCCTGTCCCTGCTAGCTGAAGTCCCACACTCAAAAGAACCTAATGATGACTTCCCTTGATCTCTGCTGCCCCCCGCCCCCATGGTGTGGATTTGGAGAAACTGGATGGCTGTATCACACTGGAGTATCTCTGGTTAGCGGCATTCCATCCACATCTGTTACTATCTGAGGGCTGTTGCTGAGGCTGCTGCCATCCTCCGCTCGCACCCTTTGTGCCAGGATGTTCATTCCAGCACCAGTCTCCAAAGCGGCACCGGCCTTGAAGGAAGAATTGACAAATGGTCATTGAGATGGTTCGCCTACAGAGCAGTCTTCAGCCAGCATGCCCAGCGAGCAGCAAGTCCCGAACAAATCTATAGTGTATATTTTTACCACAACTAAAAAAAAAAAAAAAAAAGATACAGTGGAGGATTCTCAGGGGTTATATACTGTTAATCAAAGAAATGAAACCCTATGCCATGACAGGAATCCCCCATCCTGTGTCACCTGCTCTTGAGCTGGGCCCCTTTCTTCTGTGGGTCCTGAGGGTCCCCTGCTGTGTATCCCTTCCAGACTCCCTGCAGAAAGGTTTGTGTTTGGGCTCCCTCTACCTTCCCCTCACTGTGTCTCTCACACAGTAATACATGGCTGTGTTCTCACCAGTCATGCAGTTCAGCAGCAGGGAGAACTGGTTCATAGATGTTTCTCTGAAGAAATTGACTCTACTCTTGAGAGATGATTTGTACTGCAAGTTCCCGTCACATCAGTGCACCCCGTACACTGCAGCACCTTCCCTGGGAGCTGGCAAATCCAGCTCCAGTATCATTCATGGGTGATTGAGTAACCAGAGACAGCACAGGTGAGGTATAGGGTGTGCAAGGGCTTTATAAGTCCTAGGCCTTATTCTTAAAGCTTCACCTAGGAAGGATTCCTGGGGACAAGGAGGAATACACTGGGTCATATGCTCAGATTCAAATCCCCAGACCTTCAAGTCTGAGTCCCTGAGACACTTGACTCTGGACGCTGCCACTAGGAAGAACAATAAGTGTTTCATATCCTTGTGGATGAGGTCCATATCTTCCCCAAAATATAAAAAAGAGAACATAACATCCAAGAAGTGTGGAATAATTTCAAAAGATGTAACATATGTGTATTTAAGATACCAAAAGAAGAGAGAGCAGAATAATTATTTGAAGTAATAATAGCTGATAGTTTTCCCAAATTTACAATAGACAGAAAACCACAGATCACAGAAGCTGACAGGACAACATACAGAATAAATCACAGCAACACAACAAAGAAAACAAGACAAATCAAATAAAACACATCTAGGTATATCATTTTCAATCGGCATAAAATCTTAAAAAGTTACATTTAGAAAGCAAACAAAGAAAAGAAAGTTCACCAATTGTCTTAGTCATCTAGTGTTGCTATAACAGAAATACCACAAGTGGATGGTTTTAACGAAGAGAAGTTTATTTCCTCACAGTCAAAATATGTTAAAAGTCCAAATTCAAGGTGTCAGCTCCAGGGGAAGGCTATCTCTCTCTCGGCCTTTTCTCATCAGTGTTCCCCAGACTAGGAGCTTCTTGGCACACGGACCCTGGTCCAAAGGATGCGCTGTGCTCCCGGCACTGCTTTCTTGATGGTATGAGGTACCCCTGTCTCACTGCTCACTTCTGTCTTTTATATCTTAAGAGATTGCCTCAGGACACAATCCAGTCTTGTAGATAAGGTCCTGCCTTACTAACACAACTGCTACCCATCCTCCCCCATTAACATCATAGAGGCAGGTTTACAACATACAGGAAAATCACACAGTACCAGGAATCATGGCCTAGCCAAATTGATACACACATTATTGGAGGAACATAATTCAAACCATGACACCAATAAAAGAACATAGATAGGAATTAGAGAAAGGCTTCTGATCAGAAACCATGCAAGCAGGGAGAGACTGGATTGAAATGAAGATTAAAAAACAAAATACAAGCTCAAATTGTGTATTCAGTGAAACCATCCTTCAAAAGTGAAGGAGTATAAGAAGGATGGCTTGTCCTTTTGCTCTTAGGCCAGGCCTAAACACCAAACCTGGGACAAACGTCATGGTGAAGGGGACTCCTGGCTTCCTCCAGTCCCTTTGGAGGATGGAAGAAGGCGGGTACTCTAAAGAGCAATGGTCAGTTGTCCAAGTAGCCCCTTAGTCACAGAAGCCTAGCTGTTCCTGTGTCTGAGGAAGTGTTGGGTGGTTAGGGTGTGCAGGCTTGGCTGTGTGGGTGTGGGAGGAGGCGATGTTGGCCCACCTATATTTATGGAAAAGGCCAAGAACCTGTTCCTGGACTTCATGTTCCCTAAGATCTAAAGAAGAGCTGCTTCTGAAGCCTGAGTGACTGTAACCTGCTCTGCCAGTGGGGGCTTGTCTTAGTTATTTAGTACTGCTGTAACAGAAATACCACAAGTGGATGGCTTTAACAAAGATAAATTTATTGTCTCACTGTCTAGGAGACTAGAAGCCCAAGTTCTGGTCATCAGCTCTAGGGGAAGGCTTTTTCCTCCCTGTCAGCTCTGGAGGAAGGTCCTTGTAATCAATCTTCCTCTTGTCTAGGAGCTTCTCAGTGCCGGATCCTGGGTCAAAAGGACGTAATCTGCTCCTGGCACTGCTTTATTGGTGGTATGAAGTCCCCCACTCTATACTCGCTTCCCTTACCTTTTATCACTTGTAGGATAAAAGATGATGTAGGCCACACCACAGGGAAACTCCCTTTACATTGGATCAGGGATGTGACCTGGGTAAAGGGTGTTACATCCCACCCTAGTCCTCTTTAACATAGTCTAATCTTGCCCGATTAAACACAGGCAGAGATTAGGATTTACAACAGATAGGAAAATTACATCAATCACAGAATGTAGGACAAACACACAATACTTGGAATCATGGCCTAAACAAGTTGACATATATTTTGAGAGGACACAATTCAATCCATAATCAGGTCCAGTCAGTGGGGAATTTGGGCCTGAGACCTGTCCCTGAAGGCATCCTGGACACAGGTGGAAAGGGACGCCTCCCTGCTTGATGAATGGTTTGTCTGTGTGTATCTATGTGTGTCTGTGTGAATTTTAACAGCGTTCGGGATGCTGAATTAAATGAGAGGTGCCATCCTCCAACCCTTGGTGCCTCTAGCCCTTGATGCCCATACACTTTGCCCCTCTCCTCAGTAACTGAAAGGAACACAAGGAAAGAAACAAACAGAGGAGGCCCAGGCTGAAAGATGGCCTTTGACACATGAATGAATTTTTTTAAAAAATCAGTGATGTATCCTCACAATGGGATATTTTTATTGTTGTTAGGTACCTTAGAGTCAGTTCCAACTCACAGGGACCCTATGTACAACTGAATGGAACATTGTTCAGTCCTATGTCATTCTCACAATCATTGCTATGTTGGAACTGATTTTTACAGCCATTATGTCAGTCCACTTCATTGAGGGCCTTCCTCTTTTTTGCTCACCCTCTGCTTTACCAAGCATGATGTCTTTCTCTAGGGACTTGTCCCTCCTAATAACATGTCCAAAATACATGAGATGAAGTATAACCATCTTCACTTCTAAGGAACATTCTGGCTGTACTTCCAAGACTGATTTGTTCGTTATTCTGGAATGTTGAATGTATTCAGTATTCTTCTCTAACACCATAATTCAAAGGCACCAATTCTTCTTTGGTCTTCCTTATTCATTTTCTAGCTTTCACATGCATATGGAGCCACTTAAAATATCATGGCTTGAATCAGGTACACCTTAGTTCTCAGAGTGAGATCTGTGCTTTTCAACACTTTAAAAAGTTTTTCTACAGCAGATTTGCCCACTGAAATACATTGTTTGATTTCTTGACTGCTGCTTTCATGGAAGTTGATTGTGGATCCAAGTAAAATGAAATCCTTGACAACTTCAACCTTTTCTCCATTTTTCATGATGTTACTTATTGGTCCAGTTGTGAGGATTTTTGTTTTCTTTATGTTAAGGTGTACTCCGCACTTAAGGCTGTGGTTTTTGATCTTCATCTGTAAGTGCTTCAAGTTCTCTTCACTTTCAGCAAGCAAACTTGTGTCTTCAGCATAATGCAGGTTGCTAATGAGTCTTCCTCTAATCCTGATGCCCCATTCTTCTTCATATAGTCCAGCTTCTCGGATTATCTTCTCGGTATACAGATTGAATCAGTATGGTGAAAGGATACAACTCTGACACACATCTTTCCTGATTGTAAGCCACTCAGTATCACTTTGTTCTGTTTTAACAACTGCCTGTCGGCCTATGAGTGATAAGAACTAATGAACTATTAAGCCATGAAATTAAAAAGAAAAAGAAAAAAAAAAAAACACAAAAAACAACTGCAGCCATACATTCACCAGGAACTGCCAGAAGTCCAAGCCAGATTCAGAAGAGGATACGTAAGGAGGGATATCATTGATGATGTCTGATTGATACTGGCCAAAAGCGTAGAATACCAAAAGGATGTTTACCTGTTTTTTATCAACATCATGAAGGAATTTCACTGTGTGGATCATAACAGATTACAGATAACATTACCAAAAAAAAAAAAAAAAAGAATTATAGAATACATAATTGTGCTCATGGGGAACTTGTGCAATCAAAAAGGAAGACAGAATAAGAATTAATGCATACAAACTGTGGTTTTGGAAAAGATTATTGACTATACTGTGGACTGCCAGAAGAAAAAAAAAAAATTAGTCTAAAAAGAAATACAGCCAGAAAGCTCTTTATAACGGAGGATAGGGAGATTTCTGCTTATATACATTGGACACAACATCAGGAAAGACCAAGCTCTAGAAAAGGACATTATGGCTGGTAAGGTAGAGAGAAAAAAATAAGGGAAACCCTCAATGGGATGGCTTGACAGGACACAGTCAAAACAATGGGCTCAATCGTATCAATGATTATGAAGATGGCTCAGGACTGAGGAGCATTTCTTTCATATATGCATAAGGTTGCCATGAGTCAGAGCCTAACAATATCTTCCATGAAAAAACATGGATGATCTTAAATGCAAGGCACAAGACTGAAAAGGTTACATATGGTGTGACTTTATGTATAGGAGATTCTATAAAATAAAAGACTATAGATAGGATGAGCTTACCAATGGTTGACAGAAATTTTGGAAGGGGCTACAGAATAGATGAAGCATAGTCAATGTTTCAGAGTGGTGGAAGACTTTTGTATGATATTACCATGGTAGATAAATAACACTTTGCATTTATCAAAACCCATAGCGCTTAACAGCACTAAGAGTTTCCCTTAGTATGCAAATTTAAAAATCATTTAGAAGGTCAGGAATAACAGGATTGGATGAAGACTATATAAAAAAACTAACGTTATTACAAATGTATGAGACAACCTCACTGAAGGGGGTAGGGGAGTACATACTAACCTAAGTAATTTTGTAAATGAATAGGGTCTGTACAACTAAAAACAAAAAGAGTTGCACATAAGCATTTTACTTCATAAAGGTGTTTCCAACAGGAGTATGGGTTTAAAATTCTGAAATCATTGTGCATTTGCACTGTAGTTGAGCTGTTAAGTAAATGGATGTAATATGGCTGGAGCCTACCTGAGAGGGCTGGCAATGGCTAAAAACCCTGGGAAGTTTTTAGCAACAACATAAATAACATAGCATTGGATTTTAACATAAAGTCTGAAAGAAATATCTCTGAGTCCATGCTGGTATCTATAAACGATTGAATAAAAAAGACATATGAGACATAAGAGAAAAAAATATCTCATAAATAAGAATGCCAAATGACTTTTGTAGATATCACCTTTCAAATATATAGAGCTCAACTCTCCATCCCTTGAATGTGGTCTGTATTTAAGGACATTAGAAAAATTCTGGATGAACTTGGATTTGACACCAAAAACATGATCCATGAAAGAAAAGAACATTGATAAATTGGATGGCATCAAAAGTAAAAATTTTCCCTCTGTGAAAGACAATGTTAAGAGAATAAAAAAACAAGCCACAGACTGGTAGAATATATTTGGAAATCATATCGTCTGTATAGAACTTGTATTGTGAATATACAAGCACACTTAAAACGGAACAAATAAATGAACCATCTAATTTTTAAAATGAACCAAAGATCTAAGCTGAAACCTCACCAAAGAAGATACGAAAAAGATGTTCAACATAATCTTTCATTAGGAAAATGTAAATTAATACAGCAATGAGCTAGCACTATTCACCTATTAGAATGGCTAAAATCCAAAATACTGACAACAGCAAATACTGACAAGGATGTGTAGCACCTGGAACCCTCACTTATTGCTGTTGGAAATGCAAAATAGTGCAGCCACTTCAAAAGATAATTTGACAATTTCTTAAGGAGTTATACATGCTCTCACCATGGTATCAATCAACTGTGCTCCAAGATACTTTACCCAACACATTTTTAAAAAATTATGTTCACATAAAAACCTCCATGTGATTGTTTATGTCAGATTTATTCATTTGAACCTCTCCTCTCTCCCAGGGTGATTGTTGAATTGTTCCATCTAAGATGGAAAATTTTCCATCTAACTAGAGTTAATCCAGGTTTCTATGGTTACTTTTTCTAAGTTACTTAAGGAAGTTGTCATTCAAATTGCTCATGTTAATAAGCATGTTAAATATTCAATCCAAGGGACTCAAATTCCAGTTGCCATATTCATTTATATGGCAGCATTTTACTTGGATTGAAGAGGGGGTTCATAGTTTCTTTTATTGCTCACATGAATAAGACCCATTGACAAAGACCATTTACTGAAATGACCATTTCCCTCTTTCTGCAGTTCCATGTGGGTCTTTTCAAAGTCTATATATTTTGTTCCTTTGATACATTTGTATTTTTTTTTCTTAAACAGTCTTCCTAGTGGTTTATTAGTCTTTATAATGAACAGATATTTGACTTGGATTACATTTTTATATAATTGTTTTCTAAACTATTGATTTACATTTCTATCTTTATTATTCCTTTTCTCTGGTTTTCTTAAGCTTAATTCACTTTCATTCACCAGATTCTTGAAAAGGAAGTTTAAACAAAAAACATTGCCACTGAGTCATAGCGATGCTATAGGACAGAGTAGAATTGCTGAACTTTTGGCTAGCAGTCAAACTCTCAATCACCATGTGAAAAGGAAGTTGAAGTAATTAATATTGAGCCTTTCCATTTATTTTTAATATTTACACTCACACTTCTACATTTCTCTTTAGCATTTTTTAACTATATTCCATGAGTTTTGATGTTTTCTATCATCATCTTTCTTATTTTCATTCAGATTTCCTCCTTTGGCCCAACTAATTATTTCAAAGAGTATGGTTTAAGACGCAGTTGGGTTTTTTCCATTGTATTTGCATTCATTTCTAGCTTAATTATATTGTTGTCCATGATTACTGAGAAGGGAGATATTCATTTTCCTGAGGGTCATTTTGCCAAGGAGAAGATTATTTTCTAAGAGAAAAGTTTCTCAACATCATTAACTACAAAAAACAAACAAGTGTTATAAATGAAAATTTGTGCTTTAAAATTAGAAAACTACTAGATCTCCTAGTAGATACCATGCCCTGAAACTAGGGGATCACATATGGGTGCAGAGGACAGCATGACCTGTAGGGTATGCATCTGTTCCCAGAGATGGTTGAAGTCCTTGTGGCAGAGACTTTGGTGCCATGCTTGTAATGCTTGCTCTCACAAGCAGACACTGACTGTTCCCTGGTGTTCATCCTAGGGGGAACTGCCTAGAATCTGCACAGTGAGTCCAAGAGGGGATAGAGAGAGCAGAGAGGAGAGAAAAGGGCTGAATTAAGAGCTCTGAGGCCCAGGAATTGTAGGGGGTACTTAGCTAGTTGAGAGCCATATGCTGCTCTGCCCCTGGCTTTGAGAAATCTCTCCTTGACCTCCCACAAATGAATCACCTATAAGGAAATGTGGTGCCTCCATTCAGTAGGGGAGACCACATTGAATAGTCCCACCTTATAGTCCAAAGGAATCAAATACAATTTGTGGAAGAAGGTTAAAAAATGTAAACAAAATATTTAGACCAACCTCTCTATCTGATCTCTCTCTACTCTGGCCCAGTCTGAACCTACTCTACGACAGCGAGTTTTTTATTTGTTTTTTATTTATTCATTCATTCATTTATGTATAGATTAATTCATTCATTTATCTATTTATTTTTTGATATTATGTCTGATTAGACCCCTTGCTCTGTGCTAAGTGTGATGTCTACTCTCTAGTGCAGTGCCACTCACTGAGAACATAAGGGAAGCCACATATGTAACATGGAATCTTTCAATATCCAGAGTAAACAGTTAAAAAAAAAAAAGGTAGGAATAATTTTAATAGTACATTTCATTTAACCCACTATATCATAACATCAACACTTAAGCATAGAATCTTAAAAAATGAGAAATTCCACATCTTTTTCTCACACTGAGTCTTAGAAATCCAGTGTGATATTTTTCACTGCAGACCTATATTTGGAAAGATCAAGTCCAAACCTAACTGTGTGCATCTCACCACCTGAGGAGACTGAGAGGCCTGCACCCAGAAGGAAGTCTCATTGTCTCCCTTACCAGGACACTAAGCCTGAGTCTGACATGAAAGGAATGTTCACCCATTGCTTTGCTACGACATGAATGTTTCCCTGAATTAATATATGAGTCAGAAAGAACATTGGATAGAGGGATTTCTGCCGTTCGGGGAAGTGCCTGTGAGAGCAGGAAGCAGATTGCCTTTTGCTGTGTTTCTCCAAACAAAAGAAGAATTGGAAATGTCTCAGTGTTTGACCCATAGATTGTCAAGCTGAGGGCAAAGTCTGCTTCCTTGTTTCTGGGGTTCTATGAGGTGATGGTGACAGAGCAGGAAAGGAAGAACAGTTCCTGAAAAATCCTATTCAAGAAAGTTATCACAGACCCCAACAGGAAGCCTCTCCTGGTCCTCCTCCTAAATTACCTTTGGCTAGTCCCTGTGCATGACGGTCCTAAATGTCCCCTGCAGGTAAGTCCCCTACCTGCAGGGAGATTTGTGTCTGGGCTTCTGTCACTGTGTGTCTTGTACAGTGATACATGGCCATGTCCTCAGGCTCAGGCTGTCCATTTGCAGATATAGTGTGTTCTTGGGGTCATCTCTGGAGATGATGACTCAGCCCATAGGCTCACCCAGGATACTCTGTCACGAGACTGTTACTAGCATTTCTTATCAAACCAACTCATTCTTGTCCCTTTGCTGGAATATTCTTAACCTTTGTCCTACCTGAACCTCTGAGTTCAAACAGTCTGAATGAGGAAAAAAGGAAGGCTATTAATGAGATGGAGTGTCCCTGTGTGGTACAAACAGTTAATGTGCTCAGCTGTAAACTGAAAACTTGGAGGTTCAATTTCACACAGATGTGTCTCAGCAGAAAAGAAGGCCTGGTGTAAACTTCCAAAAAATCAGCCGTTGGAAACCCTACAGATAACAATTCTACTCTGATACACATGGGGTCACCATGAGTTGGAGTCAATTTGATGGCAACTGTTTTTTTTATTGAGGAGATACTACACGAGATCCTATCATAGCACACAGCTGCTATCCTCAGTATCACCTATCACAGTGTGCATTGCTTCAGATCAATCCCTTTGTGTTCTTTGTATCTACTCAATGTAAGCATCACCCAGAAGTGTGTTCACTCCTGGGACAAGTGTTTGTTCACAAAGAGACATTATGAGCTAGACTCATCTTGCAGGTGCTGAGCAAACATGTCTGCTCTGTCTTTGAAGATTGTAGCCTATGCTAGGCCTCTGGAGGTTTGCACAGCAATGCTCTGTGGTGTCCTCATGTCCTGAACTGCCCATTACAAACAGGAGCTAGAGTGACCCCAGGAAAATTTCATCAATTCAGAAATGTAGTCTGTGTCTATAACTGCTTTAGGAAACTTTGCTGTGCACTTCCCTCCCTGGTCTGTGCTTGACCCAGGATGGTACAAATGTCCTCCTTAAGCCAATTGCTGCTGGGAGGAGTGGCCTGGAAGACTGGTGTTTGTGGCTGGGGGGACTTCCACAGCAGCACTTGCTGGAAAGAGATGACAGAGGAAGAGGGCAGCTTGGGGCATCTTGTCAGACAGGCAGATCACACAAAACACCCTCAGCCACTGTTTGGCCCACCGTGCAGAGTTGGGGGGGCATGGAGACACGTAAGGTCTGTGTCTCTTCCCCTAGAGTCTTGCATCATAGATTGAATGAGCATCTTTGTCCGTAGGAAAATCTCTCTGAAAGGTGTGAACAACAACCTTTAATTTATTTGCAGGAGAAATGCAAAGCACAATGGATAACAGAAATTTTGTTATAATCACATCTGATGCAGCATTTTGGGGACATTTTAATATGAGGTGAGAGTGAGATCTGTTTAGTGGTGAGAATCCCCCTCACACCCAGGACTAGGGGTTTTCTGTGTGAATACATGGAATGGGCTTTGCTCTGTGCCCCTAGGAGGCGGAGGAGGCCACAGGGGACCTCCAAGTAGAAAATTACCAATGTTTACTGTCACTGGACCACAAAGTTAGAGAAACTGTGAGTGACACAGAATGGAAAACTTGTGATGGTTCAGCTGAGTCCCAATCTTCATGGCTGTATCTGGGAGGCCAGGTGGCTGTGGAGCTGATCATGTGCCTGATGTCCCACACCAGAGTGAGGTCCCCACAGCCAAGGAGTACCTGTATTCTGTAGGCACTGGTGAAATCTCATAGAGACTGGAGAGGGACAGAGGTCACAACCAAAACTCTGTCCAGAACACTTTCCCCTCTCTTCCATAAGTTATGAAACCCTTAATGTTCAGGAGGACACCAAAACAGGAAGCTGAGGTCACTTGTGGTAAACCACTGCAGCTGAAGAGGAGACATATGGGATATAGAGCAGTCTCTTCTGGAGGAGAAGCAGAAGTCCTGCTAGACCCACAATGGTCTCTGGAGGAGGGATGGGGACACTTGGAAGGCCACATCTCAGATTCAAGTTTCACAATGCCTGCTTAAGATTAAGGTTCAGTCAGAAGATCAGAGAAACCCCCCTCCCTTAGCACAAACCTCACCACAACACTAACAACCATCAACTATAATAAAACTGGAATGCACCTGGGAGTACTAAAAGGTCAGATTCTCTCTGGAGAGCACAAAGTAAAGACCCAAAGCCAAGAAAAAAGGGAAAATAGCAACAACAACAGTGTATCACCAGATGAATATGAAGTCTCTGGTGCCCACAGCAAAAGAGAACACTTACTCTGGTAAACATGGAAACAATAAACTCCAAATGCAGACATAACTAGATTCACACAAACTTTCACAATAAAGTCCTAACAATGGTAACGTGATCATCTCTGAGGAGAAAAGTAATTATAATAAATAATAATAATAATTAAATGAAACACCAATGTCTAATTTTCCTTCCAACAAAGCTGGCTGTCAACCAATATTATGGGCATTCCAAAGAGCAAGAAATTATTGTTTGTGGACAAATTATCAAAGTGAGATTTATATATGACACATATATTGGAAATATCAAGTTAAAAGTTAAAGTTAAAATACTTATTTTAAAAGCTCTGAAGGAAAGAGTAGACAGACTACAGTATCAGATAGGTAAGCTCCGCAGAACTATGGAGACTATAAGAAAAAAATCAAATGGAAACTCAATAATTAAATTCATGTAGTAACAGATTGCGTGAAAAATTTTTCCAAACTGAAAGGCAAAGTGTGTGGAAAGCAGAACACCCAATAGCTGAGGGGCAATATGACAGTTTTATATAGGTATTATTGGAATCCCAAAAGGAAACACACCAAGCCAAAAACCAAACTTATTGCTGTCAAGTTGATTCTGACTCATAGCAACCCTATAGGGGAGAGTAGAACTGCTCCTTACAGTTTCCAAGGGGCATCGGTGAATTCGAACTGCTGACCTTTTGGTTAGCAGTGGTAGCTCTTAACCACTACACCACCAGGGTTTCCAAAAGGGAAACATAGAAACAGGGAATAAGAAACATTTAAAGAAATCACAAACACACACACACTTAATCATTTCATATTTAAACTTCTGAAAGATAAAGAGATAATTTTGAAATGGGGTGGGGGTACATACTTTACAGTAGAACAGGAAGATTATTGCAGAAGACTTCTAATCAAAACCATACAAGCAAGAAGACAAGAGAATGATATCTTTAGTGTTGAAATAAAAACAAGTTCAACCCAGAACTCTATACCCAGTAAAAACATCCTTTCAAAGAGACATAGAGTTATGCCACCCATTCAAGCTGTCTCACTTTTCCCCCAGACTCCATCATCTGAGCCTCACAGGGGTATTTGCAGACACATAACACTGGCATTAAGAGACCAATCTCTCTCTCTAAAGTAAAATAAATTGCCAATATCAGCTGTTCTATAATCTATAGGTTCTATACACTCTAAGTTCATTTCTCTGTGGAACATTGAATTTGTGTTTTGATTTAATCTAACAAATCATGTATTTATTGTTTCATATACATATGATAAAACAATACTTATGATATTGTCAAAATATTTAACTAAAGATGTGTTTGATATATATTTTTCAGTTTAAAGAACAAAAAAGTTAATGTTGGTTGTTCATTTTGCTTCTAATATTTTCAAATATTCTGTGGATTTATTTCGTTCTTATTACATTTTGGTTGATTTAAAACATCCAGCATTAATATATTTCTCTTGATGATGAAATGTAATATTTTTCTATGCTGAAGAACTTACAATATTTTCAATACTTTTTTCTTCAAATTTTGTAATTGTGATCAAATCATTTATGTCTTCATACATACGTATATATATTCTAAACAGCCATCTAACTTAAACTCTCGTTTAAGTCAGGGTTTAAACCTTTCTCAAGTACCAAATAATTTTAAGAGAATTATTTTCATCTATTTTTCTCACACTTCCAATAAGTGAGTGTAATTACTGATTATTGACAGAGGATTCCATCTCCTGTTATTCTGCTACCTGTAGGGAAAGTAACTTCATCTGATCTTTCAACTCAAGAGTTTTCCATGGACATTAAAATCATAATAAAGAGATATTGTGAACAACTCTATTCCCACAAATTTGTTATCTTAGATGAAATGAACCTATTCCTTGAAATACACAACCTAATAAATTTACACAAGAAGAAATTCATAATCTAAAGAAACTTGTATTTATTAAATATATTGACTGAGTAAACAATAACTTTCGAAAACAGAAAGGATAACAGCCAGGTGGTTTCACTGGTGATTTCAACCAAACATTTGAATAAGAATTGCCATCAATTCTTTTCAAATTCTTTCAAAAAGCATAAGAAGAGGGAACACTTCCTACCTCAGTCTATGATGCCAGCATTAAGTAAATACTGTTATCAGACAAATTCATTAATAGAAAGGAAATTACATATCAATAACTTTCATCAACATAAACTCAAAAATCCTCATATTATCAACAAATGGAATCCAACAATGTATTAAAAAATTATACACCACAACCAGGTGCAATTTATCCCAGATACAAAAGTTTCATTTAAAACTCCCAGATCAAGTCATGCAATTCATCACACCAAAATAAAAAATAAAAAACCATTATGATCATAACAATAACTGTAGAAAGAGCAACTGACAAAACCCAACACTCATTCACGACAAAAATCTCAGAAAACTAGGAATAGTATACTTTTTGAACTTGATAAAATAACATCTAAAAAAGATGCAGCTAACATCATGCTTAATGGTAAGAAAGTAGATACTTTCATGCTAAGAATGGGAACAAATCAAGTATGTCCTTTCTCACCACTATTATTCAACTTTGTAGTGGAGGTCCTAGCTAATGCTATTAGGTAAGAAAATCATATAAAAGGTATGCATACTTGAAAGGAAGAAATACAATTGGTTTGATTAGCAGATGATAAAATTTACCATGTAGAAAAATTCCAAAGAATTGATAAAACAAACAAGCAAATCTCCTGGGACGAATAAGTGAGTATAGCACAATGGCAAGATACAATGTCAATAAACAAAATCAATTGCATTCATGCATACCAGCAATGAATACTTGGAATTTAAAATTAAAAATGTAACAGTATTTACATCATCGCCCCAAAACTAAAATATTTAAGTGAACATTTAACAAAATATGGACAAGATTTATATGAGAAGTACAAAACTCTGATAAAATAAATAAAAAATGGTCTAAATAAATTGAGACATATTTACATGCTCATGGACAGGAACATTTAATATTATTAAGATAACAATTCTTACAAACTTGACCTGTAGATTTAACTCAATCACCATAAAAATCCCAGCATGTTGTTTTCTGGATATTATTACACTGATTCTATTTTAAAGTTAATATGGAAATCAAAAAACTCAGAAAAACAAACAACGCTAAAGAACAACGGAGTTCAAGGATGGATTTACCTGATGTCAAGACGTACTATAAAGCTACAGTGATTAAGATAGGATTAAGATCTGATAAGGAATAAACAATTAGAACAATGGAACAGAATAGCAAGCCTGGAAATAGACCCACACAAAACGTAGTCAACTGATCTTTGACATCTGAGCAACAGTGATTCAATGTAGAAAAGATAGTCTGTTCAACAAACGGCTCTGATACAACTGGATATATACACAGGGGAAAATGACTCTCGACACAGATCTTACAAATTAAGTCAATAGGTATCATAGACCTAAAGGTAAAAATAAAACGTTACAACTTATAGAACCTTAAAAAAAGAGAAAATCTAGGTGACCATGGCTTTGGCAATGACTTTTTATATACAACACCAAGGGCATGATCAATTAAAGGAGAAAAAAAGTAAATTGGACTTAATCAAAATTAAGAACAACTGCAGAAGACACTGTTTAAGATAATTAAAGGAGAACTCATAGAATGGGAGAAAATATTCATAAAACACATGTCTGATAAAGGATTTTTATCAAAAATATGCAAAGAGCTCTTAACTCAACAATAAGAAAACTGGCAACCCAATAATAAAATGGGAAAATGATCTGAAAATAATATCTCATTAAAGATATACAAATGGCAAGTACACTAGTGACAAGGTGTTCAAAAACATGTTATTATGAAATTGCAAATTAAAATATAAATGAGGTACCATTTGATGTTGTTAAGTGCAGTTGAGTCAATTCCAACACATAACAACCCTGTGTGCAACAGAAGGAAATACTTCCCAGTCCTGCACTACAATACAGTCACTGTTATGTTTGAAACCATTGTTGCAACCACTGTGCCAATACATCTGGTTGATGGTCTTCTTCTTTTTCCTTGATCCTCTACTTTACCAAATTTCATGTCCTTCTCCAGAGACTGATTTCTCCTGATAACATGTCCAAAGTATGTAAGATGAAGTCTTCCCATCCTTGCTTTCAGGGAGCACACTAGCTGTACTTCTTCCAAGACAGGTTTTTTCCTTCTTCTGGCAGTCCATGGAATATTCAATATTCTTCATGCACACCATAATTCAAAGGCATCAGTTTTTCTTTGGTCTTCATTATTCATTGTCCAGCTTTCACATGCATATGAGGTGACTGAAAATATCATGACTTGGGTCAGTTGCACCTTAGTTCATAAAGTGACACCTTTGCTTTTAATACTTTAAAGAGGTCTTTTGCAGCATATTTGCCCAATGCAATGGGTCATTTGATTTCTTGACTGCTGCTTCCATGGGTGTTGATTGTCAATCCAAGTAAAATGAAATCCTTGACAACTTCAGTATTTCCGCCATTTATGATGATGTTGCTTATTGGTTGAGTTGTGAAGATTTGGGTTTTCTCTATGTTGAGATGTAATCCATACTGAAGGCTGTAGTATTTGATCTTCATCAGTAAGTTCTTCAAGTCCTCTTAGTTTCAGAAAGCAAGGTGGTGTCATCTACACATCACAGATTGTTAATGAGTCTTCCTCCATTTCTGATGCCCTGTTCTTCATATAGTCCAGCTTCTCACCTTCTATTATTTTCTCATCATACATACTAAATATTTATGGTGAAAGAATATAACTCTGACACACATATTTCATGATTTTAATCCAAGCAGTATAGCTTTGTTCTCTTTGAATGGTTGCCTCCTTGTCTATTTACAGGTTTCACATGAACACAATTAAGTCTTCTGGAATCCCCAGTCTTCTCAATGCTATTCATAAGTTGTTATGATCCACACAGTCGAATGCCTTTGCATAGTCAATAAAACATAAGTAAACATCTTTCTGGTATTCTCTGCTTTCAACCAGGATCCATCTGACATCTACAGTTATATCCCTCCCATGTCCTCTTCTGAAGCCGGCTTGAATTTCTAGCTGTTCCCTGTCAATATATTGCTGCAGCTGCTTTTGAATGATCTTCAGCAAATTTCTACTTGTGTGTGATACTAATGATATTGTTCAATAATTTCCACATTCTGTTGGATCACCTTTCTTTAGAATGGTGACAAATACAGATCTCTTCCTGTTAGTTGGCCAGGTATCCAATTTAGATATCTTTTATTTATTTGTCTTACCTTATTGCTCTGGCTATGACATCCAGACAATATTGAATAGGAGTTTAAGAAGGTGAATCCTTGTCAAGTTCCCATTTTCAGGGGAAAGTTTTCAATCTTTCTCCATTGTGTAAAATGTTGGCTGTTGGTTTATCATAAATGTCCTTCATCATGTTGAGAAACTTTCCTTTTATTCCTGTCTGTTAAGAGTTTTTATCAAGAAAAGGTGCTGGATTTTATGGAAGGCCTTTTCTGCATCAGTTGAAATGATTATGTGTTTCTTTTCCTTTGTTCTATTAATGTAATACATTGACTGATTTTCTTATGTTGAACTAACTTTACTCCAATTTATTCCTGGAATAAATCCCACTATCATTATTATTATTTTTAATGCTGTTGGATTCCGCTGGTATTTTGTTGAAAATTATAGCATCTATATTTATAAAAAATCTCGAACTGTAGTTGTCTTTTTTTGTGATGTCCTTGGTTTTGGTACCAGGGTAATGCTGGCTTCATAGAAAGAGTAAGGGAAAATTCTTTTTGCCTCTATTTTTTGGAAGACTTTGAACAGAAATGGTGTCAGTTCTTTTCTAAATGTTTGATAGACTTCCCTAGTGAAGTATCTGGTCCTGGACTTAACTTTGTTGGGATGCTTTTTATTACTAATTCAATTTCTTTCTTCACTTGTTTGGATCTACTGAGATTTTTTACTTCCTTTTGAGTCAGTTTAGGAAGGTTATGTGTCTCTAAAAATTTGTCCTTTACATCAAAGTTATTAATTTTGTTGGAGTACAGTTGTTTGTAATATTCTGCTATATTTTTTTTTAGATTGAGTCAGTTGTAATGTCTCTGCTTTCGTTTCTTATTTTTTTTTATTTCATCTTCTTTCTCTGTTTCAGTGTCAACCTAGTGAGAGGTTTGTTAATATTATTGATCTTTAAAGCAAAAAAACTAAACAAAACAACAACTTCTGGATTTATTGATTCTGTATTTCTGTCCTCTATTTCATTTGTTTCTGCTTTAGTCATTTTTTTTTTCTTTTCTTCTTGTAGCTTTAGATTTAGTTTGCATCTTTCTGGTATTCTCTGCTTTCAGCCAGAATCCATCTGACATCTGCAATGATATCCCTCATTCCATGTCCTCTTCTGAAGCTGGCTTGCATTTCAAGCTGAAGATTTAGACTATTTATTTGAACATTTCTTCTTTTTTAATAATTTCTTCCTTCTCTCCTTCTGTTTATTTTCCCTAAGTATTTTTTTAGTGGTTATCACTAATATTACATTGAATAACTTACAATTGCAGGCAGTTATTTCAGCTTTCTGTCATTAAAAACAAGTGACATACAACATCAACACACTAAAACTACTCTTGTTTTGCTCATCCTTACTCCCTTTCTGTTATTGAGTCTCCAGTTACATCACTGTAGATCCTACACCCAACAGGTTTAATTTGTATTTATTTTTTGTGCACTTGGGTAAAGTTATAATTATTTTCCTTCAATGCTTTATACATGTCATGCCATTGTCTTCTTATTTCCAGGGTTTCTGAGGAGAAATTCACACTAATTCTTATGAAGGACCCCTGATATGCTGTATTGTGCTTTTCTATTGTTGCTTTCAGGATTCTCTCCTTTTCTTTGGTTTTCAAGAATTTTCTTACAATATGTTGTGGCATATATCTGTTCATATTCCTTCTGCTTGGAGTCCAGCTAGCTTCCTGAATTTGCAGGTTCATTTCCTTATTTACTTTGATATATTCTCTGTGATTATCTCTTAGAATATTATTTCTATGTCTTTTTCATTATCATTTTGTTCTGTAATTCCAAAAATCCTAATGTTGGATTTTTTAATTGAATCCCATAGTTTCATTTGGCTTTGTTCACTTTTCTGTTTTTTTTTTTTCTCTTGTTTCTCTTAAAACATGATAAGTTCAATTACTTTGTCTTTTAGTTCTCTCATTCTATCTTCTATCTTTTAAAATCCATTGTTGAATTTTTCTCTTGAATTTTCTAATTCAATTATTTTATTTGTCAATCCCAGTATTTCTCTTAGGTATATTTTATGTTTTCAGTCTTCTTATTGAGTTTCCCAATTTGCTCCTCCTTTTATTTCCTAATCTCCATTAGTTTGTTTTTCGTGTGTTCTTTGACTTCTTTAACATTGTTGTCTCGGAGGTCTTCTATTTTTTCTAACTAACCAGGTCTCCACTGGAGAAATTTCTGTTTCTTCATATTTTTATTTTGATTGGGTCATCTTCTCCTGTGATCTTGTATGTTTTATAATTTTTTTGTTTAGCATAGTCTTTCTAATATCTTACTGTGATAATCTGAAACTCAGAATTTTCTGTATTTCCAGGAATTCTTATTATCCTTTATACCCTAATTCCACCTTATTCCCCTAAATTCCAATAGGGGGTACTCTGGCCCTTTGGTTCTTCCAGTGCTGACTCCGTCTGAGGCATTTTGTTGTTGTTTTAGGCATTTTGTAAAATTTTAAGTTTCTTAGTGCTGACTCTGGGTGGTTTTCCCCAAGGTGACTGACCATATAGGTGTGTGACATTTTCTCTGAGATCTGTAGGTTGAGTGTTTTCTTTCATAGATGATTTCAACACTGTGGCAAGTTTCCTTTGCATTTACCTGTGGGAGTGCAAAGCAGTTTTTTCTCTGTGGCTGATTGTGCAGGCTTAAGACTTTTCTTCTGGCCAGTGGAAATAGTGAGGCACGGTTTTCCTGAGACAGGGTGGGGATAGTGCTTTATGTCCTTACTAAACTGGTAATTCTGTGCAAGCTTTCCAGTAGTGCCTCATTGTTTTGTTGGGAGCCAGTTGATTTCTGTTGGCTAGCCTATCTGATGTACTTTTCTCTTCCTGATCTAAGGATGGATCCTACAGCTCTTCTGTGGCTCTGGTCCTAATGTTAACCTCTATTCGATCTCAGGCTGACTCAGTAGCACTCACTTCCAGCTGTTCAGCTTCCCTGCCCCTCCACAAATGGCCACTTGGGCTTTCCTGCTGCATGCTCTTGAATTCTCACAGCCAATGTGCACCACTTTAATCTCCGCGCTCTTTTCCAAGTTTCCAGAATTTCAAATAGTTACTGTGTGTTGTGCCGATATGTCACCGTCTCTCAGTTCTATCCTGAGGAGAAGACATCACCACCATTTTTGTATGACCTTTCCAAGGCTATTTCCATAATACATCTGAGTCTGTGTGTATGTCCTCAGTGTACATGCCATCCTGGGTTCTTTGTTCAGGGATGTTCCCTGTCCATGTCCCAAAACGTTGTTTGAGCACCAGGTAAGATGCTGGCAGTCAGCAAAGCTGTCTTTCCACCATCCAGCACTATCTCTCCTGTTTCAGGTTTCACATCAGTTCTCCAATACTTCAACTACTGTCCAGAGTTTTAAAATATTGACCTTAACTTTTATTTTTTGTTCATTGGCTTAGATGTAGGGAGGTATAGGGGAACAAATGCTTATGCTACCTTCTTGTCCTTCCTCTCCTATTGGTTGATTTTTAGTAATTTCATATCATTTGCAATTTCTCTGAAGACCTTGATTTTCCTAGTCTTACACCGTGTGGTTTTCTAACTTGTTGATCTCTGTTAATAAAGATGCATTTTTTTTTTATTTTGTATAAAATGAATATTCTTTTTCATGTTATTTTTCCTAAACTTTTATCAATTCGGTTTTTGTGCACAAATGTGAACTTGAAGTTTCATAAAGGATGCTTTGCACTATCCTTTTTTTTTTTTTTTTGCCAGATTTCTACTCCGATTTAATAAGACAGGTTTCTTTGTGCAAAACTTAGGTGTCTCCTTTCTAAGGAGCCAGGGTTCTTACTTATCTTAGTTCATTGTGGATTCTCTGGGAACATATTTCTCTCCTGGACCTAAGATTTGTTGTTGCTGGGTGTCATCAAGTGATTTCCTACTCATAGTGACCCTATGTACAACAGAATGAAACACTTCCCAGCTCTGTGTTATCACAATCATTATGCTGAGCCCATTTTCACATCCACTGTGTCTATCTGTCTCCTTGAGAGACTGCCTCTTTGTCACTGATCTTCTGCTTTACTTAGCGTGATATCCTTCTCCAGGGACTGGTCCAACATATGTGAGACAAAGTCTCCTCATCCTTGCTTCTTATGAGAATTCTGGCTGTAATTCTTCCGAGACAGATTTGTTTTTTCTTCTGGCAGTCCACTGTATATTCAATATTCTTCACCAACATCATAATTCAAAGACACCAATTATTCTTTGGTCTTCCTTATTCATTGTCCAGCTTTTGCATGCATAAGAGGTGATTAAAAACACCACTGCTTGAGTCAGGCACACCTTAGTTCTTAAAGTGATACGTTTGCTTTTAACACTTTAAAGAGGTATTTTTTGTAGCAGATTTGCCCAATGCAATGGGTTATTTGATGTCTTGACTGCTGCTTCCATGGGTTTTGATTTCAGATCCAAGTGAAATGAAATCCCTGACAACTTCAATCTTTACTCCATTTTTCATGATGTTGCTTATTGGCCCAGTTGTGTGGATTTTTGTTTTCTTTACGTTGAGGTATAATCCGTATTGAAGGCTGAGGTCTTTGATCTTCATCAGTAAGTGCTTCAAGTTCTCTTCACTTTCTGAAGGCAAGGTTGTGTCATCTGCATAATGCAGGTTGTTAATGAGTCTTCTTCCAATCCTGATGCCCCGTTCTTCTTCATATAGTTCAGCTTCTCAGATTATTTGCTCAGCATACAGATTGAATAAGTATGGTGAAAGGATAAGACCCTGGCACATACCTTTCTTGACTTAAACCATGCAGTACCCCTTGTGCTATTAACGACTTCCTCTTGGTCTATGTACATGTTCCTCATGAGCACAAGTAAGTGTTCTGGAATTCTCATTTTTCTCAATGTTATCCATATTTTTTATGATCTACACAGTCTAATTCCTTTGCATAGTCAATAAAACACAGGCAAACATCTTTCTGGTATTCTCTGCTTTCAGCCATGATCCATCTGACATCTGCAGTGATATCCCTTGTTCCAAGTCCTCTCCTGAATCCAGTTTGAATTTCTGGCCGTTCCCTGTCAATGTACTGCTACAACTGCTTTTGAGTGATCTTCAGCAAAATTTTACTTGCGTATGATATCATTGATATTGTTCAATAATTTCTGCATTCTTTTGATCATTTTTTATTGGAATGGTTACAAATATGGATTTTTTCCAGTCATTTGGCCAGGTAGTTATCTTCCAAATTTTTTGGCATAGACAAGTGAACACTTCAAGCACTGCATCACCGTAACAAAAAGAATTGGTTGACGTTCAACCATTTCAGGAGGTAGGGTATAATCATGAACCAATGGTACTGAAGGAGAGGTCCACGCTGCACTGAAAGCATTGGTGAAAAGCAGGGTTCCAGGAATTGATGGGTTACTAATTGAGATGTTTCAACAAATGGACCTAAGATTTACCGGTTACAATTCCCACATGAAAGCTTATATAATTCATTTAGAGCATCACCACTGTGAGACACACCAAGATTATCATACATTTAATCTGCTTTATCATTTTATAATATTATTTTATTTGATCACCTTTTCTGCTATATTTTTCTTATTACAAGAGAGGTTGATGTCTATATTTATGTATGTTTTTATAACATTTTATCTCCCATATCTCTCTATATTTATATGAAACATTTCAATAAAGTTATATAATGTTATTATCTGTATTCTTCCACTTTCAGTGATCTGAGACCATATAACAGGCTGCATCTCATAAGTGATCCATCAGGCATATGGAACTGAAACCTGTCATATTGAGACTTTTTGGAGAACAGAAACAAAAGTCTCATTTGTATTCACCCCTAACAGAGAGCATGAGTCTTCTTTATAGAGGAAATAAAGGAAGACAGTGCTCTGAGACTGCTGGGTGGAGAAAGGAAACGGCAGAGTCTGACAGGAAATGCCTTCTCCACCACACTTTTCTACGTAGACGGGGATCACATCTAAGAGAATCAGCTCAGATTTTTGAACAGAAGTTTCCCTGGGCTGTGTCTCCATGAACTTCTTGCACAGTAATATGGGGCTGTATCTACAGGGTCCATGTTGGTCATAGTTAGAAACACCAGATTTTTGGAGGTGTCTTTGAAAGTTGTGAGCTGTATCTCCAGAGATGGGCTGAACACTTATCATCCTCCCAATATATAATTGCAAGCACCTCCAGTGCCTTCCCTGGAGGTTGATGGATTAAGCCTACACCCGTACCACTAGTGTTCAGTAATAATCCAGAGAAAGTGTAGGTCAGCGATAGGGTCTGGGTTGGTTTCATCAGCACAGGACCAGACTCCTTCAGGGTGTTCTGGGAAAGAACCCCTGTGGAGAAAGCACAAGAAAAAGGGGATGCTAGTTCACATAGGTAACAGAATGCTTTTCATCCAGACATGATTGCCTGACCAGAGCACTCACATGAAGGGATGGTCAGCAGCAGGAGAGTGGTGCAAAACATGCTCATGGTGGAACAGGAGTCACTGATGTGAGACTAGGGTACAGCTTTTCAACCCAGGAGAGGGTGGGACTTGTGGAGATTTGCATTCCCTTTAAACAGGTCCTGACCCTATAGAGGAAAGCCTGGTGACTTAGTGGTTAAGAGCTATGGCTGCTAACCAAATGGTCGACAGTTATAATCCACCAGATGCTCCTTGGAAACTCTATGGGGCAATTCTACTCTGTCCTAAAGTGTTGCTATGAGTCGGAATCAACTCGACGGCAATGGGTTTCATTTCTCTTTTTTTTTTTTTTTAACCCTATAGAGTCAAAAATGCAGTAGATGAGCAAATAACTGATGAAGGAGTAGTGAGCCTTAGGTGTGGGCTTCCATACACCCTTCTCTCTGAGGGCAACATGAGTATTGAAAGTCCAGGATCTCAGAACACAAAGTCCTTGGAAGTGCAAGATGCAGTGAAAGTTTCGAGGCTCTGGTTAAAACATATTGCATCATCTCTTTGAATGTTTGCTGAAGGACTTTTGCCCTTGTGATTACTGTTCCAGAGTAGTAAGGCTAGATATCAAGACAGATGTGTGTTGTTTTTGCCATCAAGAAGCACAGAGGTGTATGATGTGAGGAGAGTGGAGGTTATTCCAAAATACTCTTTTAGCCTCTCTTTAATAAAAATTTGTTAGATGGGAGGTAGTCAAAACACAGATAATTTAAATTTACTGTGTAAACAATCCATTACCAACCAGTGTCACTCCTTGTGTGTACTCCTGAGTCAGTCTGCATTCAAGCCAGTATTTTTGTGGGAATAGTCAATAGGTAACACGCTTTGTGATTTTCCCAATAAGCCTTTATGAGAGACAGATGACTGTCTTGTCACATGTCTCCTTCTCGTTCCATATTGGAGTAAATGTATTAGGCAGCTGGAGGGCTCCCAGGGAAACAATTTTCTGACAGCAAGTCCTCACCCAGCCACTCTCTGCACCTGCACTAGAATTATTTCCCGTGCTTGTAGTGGCCTGGAGAGTTCCTCAAGCCCATATTTTCTTCACTGTTACATACAACAATGTGCAGAAATTGAACATTTTTTAGAACCATTCAGTTCTCTATAAGCACCTCCATGCTGACCTTTCTGAGCTCTGTAACTTTGTGGAACTAATCATTTTGAACATCATCTGTAAAATAAAATGATTGCCTGCCTTGTAGTGTTCTGAGTCCATAGTTATGCAGTTATTTCAAGACTTGTGGTTTACACATTGGCTCTATTGATGAGGTTTTGATTGCCAGCAGCAGAAAAGTATAATTAGAGGTATTTATTAGTTTATTTAACATACACAGCCCTCTTTTAGTCAGAGAAGAGGCTAGGAGGAGGTCTAGGACACAAAGAAAATGGGGTTGTGGAATTAGACCACATCCTTGATTTCTTCTTCACTGTACTTAGAAACACTCAGCTCCAATTGACTTTCCCCAACCTTAGGCTCAATTAATGATTCAGAATCACGGGAAGGTTAATTTTGACATAAATTTGATTACGAACTCAATTTTATGATAGGGAATAATATGTTTATTATATTTCCTACTAGACGTCACTGCATGGGAAACCTGACTTCCACAAAGAAAAACAGATGCTATTATCTATAGTTGGAGGGATGATAGATGTAAAGCAAAAGCGTCATTACCCCTGCAATCTGCCCTTCCCATAGTATATGCACATGCACACACATACATACATACTCACACACATATGCAATGACCCATAAACATATACTTTCTCTGTTTCTATTTTTAAATAATGCTCCATCTGATAACATGTAGATGACATATACACTACAGAAATATCACATTCAACTCTTGTAAAGGGAAAACTTCATTCACCTACTTAGGCACCACAGAGGTCCACACTTTTGAGTGATCACCAAGCTACAGTTAGTTTTCATGGATTGCATGGCAATATTCTGTAATGCTAGGACTTAATAATACCTCAAACACCACCAGAATACTGAATCTATAATAAAATGATGGCTTAGTGTTTTTAACCTTGTTTACATTCTTTCTTTTGCCCACAAGATTCAAAAAATGGAACATAGAGGAATGCACTCACAGGGTCACCAGGTGTAGCAGGTGGTGTTCGCGCACATCATCCACAAACGGCCTGTGTCCAGCCATTACCAGAGATGATGGGGTTAGATCCATCCACACTGAGTTTAATCAATACTTTTATCAGACAGAGGACGTAGCTAATCTCTCCTGGAATCATCATGGGAAGAGGGGTAGTGGAGTAGTCAAACACTGTGTGTTGAACTGTGTAGTGCACACAGATGTGTAAAACAGCTAAATTTAACTGAATTTTACACATCCATTTGTGCATTTAGATGAGTTAATCACCAGTGAAGGCAATAAAAAAAATGCAAAGGAATGACATAAAACTTGAATTCCGAGTTATCAGGCAGATGGTTGCAGCATCTGAATTTGTTTTTTCATTGGGAAAGTTATGAAGTAATACTAAAGCCCTTCTTTTCTTAAGGCACACTAGAAGAAATGGGATAAAATACCTTTATAAAAACATATACACACATACACACATTAATGTATATGTATTACAATGCACTTAGTAACATACACACTAATGCAAACACACACTAACACAGAGATTCACATAATATTTTCTCATTAATACACACGCTGACATACACATGTGTACTAAGGCACACTAACACACATTATTGTATACAGTAACGCACACACATTAGTACACATACACTAACAAACATACAATACACACCCACACTAATACAGAAACATACATTAGCACACAGATTGACACACAGAGAATCACACACACTAAAACACACTGGTGTTATAACAAAGAAATGAACATTAGCACACATGCTATTACACACAGAACAACACACACACTAACCCACACAATAATGCATGCAGATTAATACACACAAACATACATAAAATAACATGCAAAAGCACTCATACACACATATTCAGTTACAAGAATGAGGAGGTCTATGGAAAACATATTTTCTGTGCAGGAAAAGGAAATTCTATCAAGTTAATTTAAGAACTCCTTCCCTAGGTTCCTTTGCATATCCTCATAAGATACGCCCTGTGATCCATGGGTCCTGAGTGCCCCCTGCAGCCAAGCCTTCTCTCTGCAGGAGGTATGTGTCTGGGCTTTCACTGTCTTTGCCTCACTCTGTCTTTCATACAGTAATAGGCAATCTTGTCCACAGCTGTCACAGAGCTCAGGTGCTGGGAGAACTGGTCTTTGGATATGTCTCTAGAGAAGCAAAGTCTTCTCTAGAAGGACGGGCTGAGTTGTGTTTGACCATTTAACTTGAAATGAGCTCTGTAGGTGCAGTAGGTAGAAGAACACATGTCCAGTCCAGGGGACATAGGGCAGGAAGGGTTGTGAGCACAGTGGATGCACTTTAAGATAAAGAATAAATGTGCCCTGTCTCTTCCAACCTGTATATCAATATTAACATTTCAGTTAACCTCCTCCATCCCCCATTTCCTTATTCATTCATTCATACATTCATATATTCATGTATTTACATAATATCTCCATGTTAAAATGATTTCCACTACTTTAAGAGAAAAATATGAATGTTCCTTGGTAATAGAGGTGCCTTATGAATGATTTGCAGAAGGGCCAAGATCACCATAGACAAAGGGAAATACTCTATCCCAGGAACCAGTTTATATCGAAAAATCATTTGAAAGTTGCCCTCCTGAGTTTACATGTCACTGAATCTTGGAATGGTGGCTGAAGTCCTACAAGTAAATAGTGGTAGAAAGCACAGCACAAGACTGTCCCTCCTCACTTTGTGACACTGATGATTTGTGCTCACGCATCTAAGCTTCTGTCTGAAAAGACATAAATTAGAAATCACAGAAATAACTTATAACTGAATTTGATAGTAAGGACCCAGTATTTTTAGATACTATTATTACTGTAATTAGTGTGATAATCACCCCCTTGGAACCCTAGATGTCCTCTGTAAGCTGTCATCTCTGACCACCAGAATTACACAAGGAACATCTGCTCGGGTCCTGCCCTGGCCTGTGACACCTGTGCGACTAGGGCAGCCCAACCCAACAAAAGCCAGTGTCTTCACCAGTACATTGATGGGTTTAGATCCACATATCACTTACAATCCCTTTCATCCATATCATGCCGTAAACAGAGCCTTCAATGCAGCACATTTCCAACTGGCTACTCAATATTAGTCAAGTGAATTAAACAATAAACATTCACCATGCTTGAATGTAGGCAATAGGAAAGTCACCAGAAGTAGGATGAGTTGAACCCTCTGGATAGGATCTAGAAAAGTGGGTTGACCTAAGGTGCCACTGTGGTCCCATTACTCACTAACGGGTCTCTGAAGCCTGAGTTTTCACAGAGGCAGTAGTGTTAATCCTGGTCTTCAGGGTATAATGTACCAGGAGAGACACATATTTAAAAATTTTGCTCTCAGAGGAAAATAAATTATGTAGGATATGTGTTTATTGGCATAGATTGGTTCCTAGGGTCTTCCCATCACCAGGAAAGAAGACAGTTGTAGGTCACCAGAGGTAAAAAGAGACTGTAACACTTGTAGATATTATTAAAGGCAACTATGTGCTTATTATATATCCCTAGTAGATATCACTGAATGGAAAAGGGTGATTTTCAGAAAGAAAACAAAGTGATATTATTCAAAGTTGGAGGGATGAAGACACAAAGCAAATGTATCATTTCACATTTGGCTTTGTCTTCCCACAGTGTATATGCATATGCACATGCACACGCACACACACGCACACACACACGCAAAGATCCATACACATACACTTTCACATATCTTCTTTTTTTTTGTCTGAGAAATTATAGCTGATTCATGTACCATAGAAGTGTCACATTGAAATCTTCTGCAAAAGAAAGACTTCATTTAGTTGCTGAGAAAAAAAGAATTCACAACTTTTGAGTGATGACCTAGTTAGAGCTAATTTTCCTATCCTCTCCTGCTGCCCAACATGTGTAATCCATGGAAATATTGTATAATATTTATATTTAATATTACCTCAAATATCACCAGCATACTGTGTCTACAATAAAATAAAGTTTCAGTTATCATTTCTAGCCTTATTTACATTCTCTCTTTTTCTCACAAGAGTCAAAGAATGGAGTATAGAGAGAGTATAGAGAGAGACACTCACACCAGGTGTAGCAGGTGGTGCTCACAAATATCATCCACATATGGACTATGTCCCAGCCATTACCAGAGGTGATGGGTGAGGTTCATCCATCCTGAGTTTGAGCGATTCTTTTATTAGGTCTAAGACCTGCCTGATTGCTCCTGGAATCAGGATGAGGAGAGTATGTGGGGTGGTCAAACACTGAGAGGGGCTCTGTGTTTTGAACAGTGCGGTGCACACAGATATGTACAGATAGCTAAAATTAATTGAAGTTTACACATAAATTTCTGCACTTCAGATGAAAAAGTTACATAGAAGCTAATCATAAAGTTAGAACTCAGAATTAATCAGGCTGATTTTTGTACCGTCTTAGATTTTTTTTCGAAAATTGGAATGACTGAAGAAACATGAAGGCCTTTCTCTTATTCAAGTCATGCCAGAAGAAATGGGATAGAAGACACAAAAACGTACACACACATACACGCACATTAATGCATACACATTACCATGCACACAGTAACATACACACTAATGCAAACACACACTAACACAGAAACTCACATAATAGTTGCACACTAACACTCACACTGACATACACATGCATACTAAGGTACATTAATGCAAATTCTAACACACACACTAACACATACACTAATGCACACTCATTAGCGTATTTGCATACAATAACAAACATACATACAATACACATCCACACTAACACAGAAATATACACATACATTAGCATACAGACTAACACACACACTAAAACAAATTGTCATAACAATCAAAGAAACATAGACATTAGCACACGTGCTATCACACACAGGATAACACACTCTAACCTACACAATAATTCAAGTACATTTACATACACAAACCTACATACATAGAGTAATATGCACAACCACACACGCACAAAAACACATACACAATTACAAGAATGGGACGATAAGTGGGAAAGATATTTTATGTGTAAGAAGAGGATATATTAAGCTGATTTAAGAACTCCTTCCCTAGGCTCCTGTGCATTTTCTCTCGAGAAGAGACTTGTGATCCGTGGTTCCTGAGTGCCCCCTGCAGCCCTGCCCACTCACTGCAGGGTGGTTTGTGTCTGGGCTCCCACTGCCTTTCCCTCACTGTGTCTTTCACTCAGTAATATGCAACCATGTCCACCTCAGTCACAGAGCTCAGCTCCTGGCAGAGCAAGTGTTTGGACGTGTCTCTAGAGAAGTAGAGTCTTCTCTGGAAGGACAGGCTAAGGTATGTTCTACCACTTAACTTGTAGTGAGCTCTGTAGGTGCACTGGACAGAAAAGCAGATGCCAGTCCAGGGTTGTGAGCTGTGTGAATGTACTTTGTGACTAAGAAGAAAAAGGATTCTGTCTCTTCCAACTTTTGTATCAATATTCACATTTGAATTAACCCCTCTCACCACCTTTCTCTCATTCATTCATTAATTCACACACTGATGTATTCATATATTCATGTATTTACAAAATTCCTCCATGTTAAAATGATTTCCACTACTTTAAAGGAAATAATATGAATCATTCTTGGCAATAGAGCTACCTTCTGAATGATTTGCAAAAGGGGAAAATTCACCATGGACAGAGGGAAACATTCTGTCCCAGGGGGCAATTTATATTGAAAAAATCATCTGAAAGCTGCCTTCGGGAGGTTATGTGTCACTGATTCCTGGGATTGTGGCTGAAGTCCTACAAGTATCTAGTGGCGAAAAGCACAGCACAGCTCTGTCCCTCTTCACTGTGAGAACCTGATGATTTGGTCTCACCCCTCTGAGCTTCAGTCTGGAAAGACATAAAATGGGAATCATGGAAGTTACTTTTGTGTGACATTTATGGTAGGGATTCAGTGCTGTTAGATATTGATATCATTATCATTAATGTTATAACCAGACCCCGGGAACTGTAGACTGAGCCCTGGTGAGTACTACAGTGGTTAAGCACTTGCTGCTTACTGAAAGGTTAGTAGTTCAAACCCACCAACTGCTCCATAGGAGAAGTTTACTTCTGTAAATACCACAGCCTTGGAAACCCTATGGGGAAGGTCTATTCTGTCGTATAGGGTTGTCATGAGTTGGAATCAACTCAACAGCAACTAGTTAATGGGGTAACCATAGATGACCTTAGTGAATCCTCATCTCTGTCCACCAGGATTGTACAAGGAACTCCTGCTCCTGTCCTGACCTGACCTGTCACACCTGTGAAACTGGAACAGGTGAACCTACCCTCCTCCCAGTGCCCTCACCTGTACATTGCTGTATTTAGATACACAGGTTAATTACAATCCATTTCCCCTGTATCAATCCATAAAGAGAGCTTTCAATACACCGCATTTCCATCTGGTTATTCAATAGTAGTCAAATAAATTAAAAAAAAAAAAATCTCTATACCTGAATGTAGGCAACAAGAAAGTCATCTGGAAGTAGGATGAGCTGATTAACAGGACAAATCTGGATATTCCGGGTAGGACCTGGAAAAGTGGGCTGACCTGCTGTGGGACTGTGGAGGAGAAGAGATAGCATCTGACATCCAGATCCAGATGGCCCTATTTTTCACCAGCGGGTCTCTGGAACCTGAGTTTTCACTAGCAGAAATAATGTCTGTCCTAGTCTTTAGGGGATGATGTACCAGGAGCAATACTGATATAAAAATTTTCTCTCAGAGGAAAAAAAAAAAATATATATATATATATGAAGTGAATATATGTTTATGTGGGTGTGGATAGTTTCCTAGGGTCTTGCCATCCCAGGACAAAAGAAGGTATTAGGTCACTGTGACTAAAAGAGCTTGTGACTTATGTAGAGATCATTAAAGACAACTATAACTGATGTCAATGAGTTATGGTGGTGCAGTGTTTAAGCACTCAGCTGCTAACCAAAAGGTTGGCAGTGTGAACCCACCAGCTGCTCTATGGGAGAAAGATTTGGCAATCTGCTTCTGTAAAGACTTACAGCATTGGAAACACTATGGGGAAGTTAAACTCAGTCCTGTAGGGTGCTAAAGAGCCCTGGTGGAGCAATGGTTAACAGCTCCTCAGCTATCCAAAAGGTCAGCAGTTCAAATCAACAAGCCCCTCCTTGGAAGCCCTATAGGGGCAGCTCTTCTCTGTCCTATAGGGTCACTATGAGCCGAATCAACTCGAAGGCAATGGGTTATAGAGTGCTATGAGTTGGAATCAACTCTAAGGCAATGGGTTATACCTGTGCCTAGGTTGTATTAAAATTATTGTGAGAGACCTAGCAGAAGGAAGTAATTTATGAATAAAAAAAAATATATAGAATAAAGACTTAAGTGAGATGCTTTTGAAGGTTAACACTGATGAACCTACTGAGAGGAACCAGACATCATGACCAGAGGAAGAATAAAGTTTGGGGTGAGTTTTATTTTGAGGATCTGGTAGATCTGATTGATGTGTATTTTCTCCCTGTAAGTAGTTAACGAAAGAAAATAAGAATGGAAACTGAACTTTGGGAATGCAAAGGATAGATATCTGGAGAGAATTATGAGTCATTGATGGAGTCATTGTAAAACACTGAAGGCTGAACTATACAGAGATGCATACCAGTGTTCCAAGGTAATGTTCAGATCAGTTGAATTCGTTGTTAATGAATAGTTATAGCCAAGCAGAAAGGAGAGATGACCTGTTGGAGCTTTCCTTGTGGTTCAGAAGAGAATTTGAGAGAAAATGTTCCCTCTCCTTATCCAACCCATTGTCATAGCTGAATGTGACCCTTGGAACTGTTGTCACTATGTACATACATGATGGGTGTCAACCAGAGAGTAAAGTGGACATGCTGGGTGTGTCAGAGATGAAATTGCAAAACAAAACTACATGGTACGTGCATCATTGATTTAACCAAGCTTGGAGGCACTCACATCAGAGCTTCTTATTTGATTAGATTCTGAATACCCTCATTGATTCTGCACTTCAACTTGCCTTATCTTCACTTATGCCTGGGAGAGCCACACATGATAATGGTTCAATACTGCTTCACAGAAAAAATAAAATAAAACTCAGCAATCCAGCTGAGTTCGTAATGAGTCAGTGGTGAGCAGAGAATAGAAAAGAGAAGTAAGTGCATACCAAGGTTGACATCAGAGAGGAGGAGCCCTCATTGGCGAGATCAGGGATGGAGAGACTGACATGATTACGTGGCCTAGAGTGAGATCTCATGGACGAGAGATGCAAGGTTAGATGTCCCTAGGGAAGAGGAAGTACAATAGGCACATCACTAGCATGGAGAATGTGGTTGAGGCAGCAGGTGAGATGAACAGAAGTCAACTGGAATCATCAATGAAGGTGGCAGATCTTAGGGGTTAAGGAAAATATCAGGAGCTAAGTTCCAAGTCATGAAATCATCAGGGAAACTTTGGAGAGAAGTGATGAGAGAAAACTGGTGAGGCTCAGGTGTATAGCTGCATGACATAAGCCAGAAACACGTTTTGTACTATTATGAGACTGTGAGATAATTCGTTTGGTGCTAATTGAGGTACAATGAGGAAACGAACTCTACCTCTTCCTTCTTAGTCATGGGACAGGTTAGCATAATTACCTGGGAGCAAGTTGGGCGATTATTGTGTGAACCTGTAAAGGAATCTGAATATAGTAATAAGAAACGAAGATTAAAAGTCACAGAAACGGCCCCCAGAAAGCACAAATATAAGTGTTGTTGATGGAAGAGCATGGGGTGTTGACCTGGGAAGAAAAAGCACAGATCACTTTAAGTGAGAAGATGCAGGACAGGAAAATTGGTCACCGGAGGTTGTGTTGGCTAAGCAAGTTGCCATTAGAATAGTACATTTGGCAGTGGAATGGTGTGTAATTGGTGTGCTCAATAGAGTTCAGACCTATTATGGGGATTTACCTGGTGAACTTGTGGTGCCCCCATTTATTTAACTCTTCTCCTACACTGGGACGTTAATGAGTGTCATAGGTAAAGAGAAACAGGTGTATGGAAGTAGAGGCAGTGATGTCATCCAGAAATCAAGAAATATGGGTCTCTCCATGAAGACAAGAACTATATTTCCAGGCAAGAAGTCCCAGCAAAAGAAGCTCCACGGAGGTTGGGAACCTCCGTTATGGACCACAATAGAGCTGAACACTCAGTATATAATGAGTATGTCACATAGTACCCTAATTTTTCACATTGAAAAATGAGTCAATGATAGAAGAGCCCTAGACACAAAGTTCTGAACCAGCCCCTGGCCCATCACCCCAGCCTCATATCTCTTTGCACCTCAAGATGTAGACAGTTGGTCAATGGCTCATTGACCCCCCCATGGCGTTGAGGTCGCCAAATATATATTTCCAAGAATTCACCTGGACAGGAAAAAATGTCTGAGTTGAGCTTCAAGTTTTAAGACCTTCTTGTCCCACAGGACTGACTCTACTGTCCCTTTCTGGGCACTGTCCATGATTTGGTCTGGGAATACCTGAGAAGTTCGTAGAAGAGCTGTCATTCTATAATGAAAGCTTTCATGGTTCTTAATACTGTAACTTAAGTAAGCAAAAGGATAAGGCAATCCCAATGATATCATACAGCACAGTCACAATATAAAGTAAAATTACGTTTCTCAAGGACAATATGTTAATATTTATCATGAACTTCAAATATTTCATAGAGTTTGACTCACTGATAATACTATTAGAAAACATAAAATTATAACCAGAGGTATGAAATATAAGGCAAGAAATATATTCACTCCATCAGGCTCCTTCCAATTCTTCATGTTACTTAAACATACTTTGAAATTCTGACAAGGCTGTGTTGTTTTGCTGTTGTTGTTTTTAATATTACCTTGTTTTCTCCTTTAAAATATAACATTCGGGAGGACTTCCGGCAAGATGGCGCTCTAGGCAGAAACACCACGCCGTCCCTCCACAACAAAGATCCGAAAAACTAAGCCAAACAGAGAATCAAC
>NW_004443989.1:15670509-15699790 GCF_000243295.1 Trichechus manatus latirostris
AATAGGGAACCCAAGGTTGAGAAGGGAGAGTGTTGACATGCTGTGGGGTTGTTAACCATTGTCAAAATAAAAAATGTGTACTAACTGTTTAATGAGAAACTGTTTGTTCTGTAAACCTTCATCTAAACAACAATAAAAAAAATTTAAAAATTCATGAAAAAGAACTCTAAAGAGCCATGTTTTGATAATTTATGTTTAAATTCTTAGTCTTATCTGCTGTTGCGTGACACTAACTTCCCAATTAGTACTATAAAAAAGCTTCTTGCTAACTTGTCTGATCTATTTGTCATCTTTGATCCATTTCAGTACCATGAGTGAGCAGATGGAATTGAAGTTTGGCTTAAATCTTTAGGAAAAAATGTATAAGTCTAATTTTATAAGTAGCATACAGTATCAGTCAAAGTAACAGCTATATGCTGAACTAAATGAAATATCCTAATATTGTGTATTACCTAAAGTATTTGAGCTAGGGTGTATCTGGTTTTTTGTTTTGTTTTATGATCCTGAATATTTGTCTAATTTTTTTGCTTCATTGAACATTAAAGAAAATCTATCAACAGAGAAGTAAATGTGTTTACTCTAAAATATAATTAACCTTCATTATAAAGCAAAACTCTAAAGCAAGGGGTAATTTGGGGACTTAAAAATGAAAACTGTATCATTTGATTCCATAAAGATTAACATAGTTGGAAGCTTTTAAAAAGTTTTTTTCTTTCTATAATGTTGGTATGTTTCTATACTATTTATTCAGTTCAACCTCATTTGAAATTATTTAAAATCAGAGTACATGGAAATATTTGTTTTCATATTTTGGTTTATAGACTCTTGAGTTTTCCTTACCCCTTTGTCTTAGGAAAAGAACCTTAAACTGTTAGCAAATTCTAATCTTGTTGATAAAGAGTTGGGCTTTCTATGATGTAATCAAAGAGATGTGAGACATCTATTTATGACTGGGGTAAGACAAGAAATGCACTTTTGCAGAGTATGTAAGCCTGGTTCCTATCATATGAAACAGAAACAAGTATCCTTCTTAGTCTCCCTAGTAATGGTTAAAGTTCTTTTCAAGAAGTCTTTCAGATTATAATTTTGCTCATTTTCTTTTTCTTATAGCATCATCATTTTTTCTTTTTGTAGAGTGAGAATTGGAGTAGCTTCTAAACATATTAAGGGTAATCTTCCAGAAATGGACTTGGAGACATTTTAGTCACAACAACTTATATTTGGTTTTGTAAGTTGTTAACAAAGCATAATCGATGTTTTTAAATCAAAAACAACTGAATATAACTAGAATTTGTGTCTAGAAACTTATGCCTTGGCATTCGAATTAAACAAGGACCACACAAAAAATCATGGCTTTAAATATATATTATGGCCTACAAATATGCTAAAACACCATTTTCTTATTTTGATTCTATGAGGCTGAGAAGTGAGTGTCTGCAGTGCCTTCCCAGTTTTAATCCTATCAACAACAGAAGACAAAATGGGGTACATTACCCTCTTGTTTGCAGGAGCCATGAGTAGGATATCAAGCAAATGACCTCCTGTGATGCATGTGAAAATAATTTCATATTTTTTACTTCATTTTCAATTTTTTTCTCAGTACTGATATACTCTTCTTACATTTATCTTGTAGATTGGTGTTTAAGCAAAACAAACACATCAAAACTGCACAGTGGATCCTCAGGATGATATGTTCTGTGTGTACTATCTTTCTTAATTATGATATTATCCATTAATAGATAACCTGCCCACTTCATCTTGGAAACTCCAATGGAGATATTAACTCTAGATAGAATGTTAAAAAAAAAAAAGGACAATCCATAATTTGTTGGATGTTTTGGGTGATAGAATTCCACATTTACCACAAAGAAAAAAAGAAAGTATTTTAAGGGCTGATTTCCTGTCATAGTCCAGTAAAGATGAGGTTGAGAACTAAGGAGGGTATAGGGAGAAAGTCTTCAGGACATGTAATGAAAGTTCCAAGAGAAGAAGAGAAGGATGTTGGTCAGAAACAAGATTTGATATTTTTACATGTGAGAATGTCACTAGCTGAGGAAACACCCTGTCATTGTAATCCAGAAAAAACAAATCCCAAACATTTGTTTTTTACAAACTAATCAAATATTAAAATGTTTTATTATATAAAAAAGTTTAAACTCCATCAAATCTGAGAATATATCTCCCATTCCTCCAACCACAGGGAGTGTAATGGAACAAGGGACAAGCACTGTGCTCTGAAACCCATCACTTGTTCTTTGTAGAAGTCTTGAGCCCTGAGAGATATCCTCTCTCAAAATCTAGGAGGATTAGTCATACTAAGTCAGGTCCCTTTATGAGAGATGTAGAATTTCTCTAAAGGGTGATTTTGGATCAAGGACACCTGATGATCTTCCTGGACAACTATTGGACTGCACACGTGTTTAGGAAATTTCCACCCAACCATCCTTCTCTCTCGGCTTCCCTCAGGGTCAAACTTGAATCATGAGCTAACAGCTCCACCAGCCTCCCTGGCCTCCTCTGCATTTTCTCTCATACAATTGCTTTCCAAATAAAATTCTCATAGGCTTAATCTTCTCTTTTTTTTTTTTTTCACATTGAAGGACCCAGGCTAACACATATTCTTTAATAAAGTTATCGATAACATGAACAGGCTTGCATTAGCAAATATAAACTGTATGATAACCATGAATTAGGTGACCTTGCTGAACTAGGGAGGTAGAAAATAAACCAGGAGGTAGAGAGACTCTAGACCACTGCTGAGTGTAATGTACAGACAAGTGTTTGAGGAGGAGGGTCAAATGTGAACCTCATTCTGCTTTTTATGTTGCTGACACTGACCTATCCACACTCTTGGCTCAAACTTGAATCCCAAATAGTGTACTATTGAGGAATGCTACTGAGGTCTCTGTCTTGAGTATGACATTTCAGAAGCAGATCATCTAGCCTCTCTCCCAAGGCACCATTGAGTGGGTTTGAACAACCAATCTTTCAGCTTTTCAGCCAGTAGTTGATCACTTCAATGTCTGTGCCATCCAGTGACTCAATCTGCCTTGATTACGATTGGAAAAAACTTGCCAGGTTTACCTGAGCTTCGTTAGAACCCTGATCCTGGTGTCCCCTGACAGAGTCATTTCCCCTCAAAAGAGACAAGCTTTTTATTCTACAGGTGAGAATGCTTCCTTCTGTTACAATACATGTTTTCAATTCACACACATGAAGGGTAGGAACAGAATCATAAATAAGTTGATTCTCTGGGGAAACTGTGACATGGAGAAGAATCCCCAGAACACATCAGTCAACCAGCCCTTGTACTCCATCTGCAGCCTCTCCTGGTTCTGAATCTGTGCTCAGTGGATCCTGAGTGCCCCCTATAGTCCAGCCCCTTCCCTGCATGGCAGGTTTGTGTCTGGGCTCTCACTTTCCCTCACTGTATCACTTGTACAGTAATACACAGCCATGTCCTCAACTTTCAGGCTGTCCATTTGCAGATACAGTGTGTTCTTGGTGTTGTCTCTGGAGATGGTGAATCAGCCCTTCACAGATTCTGCATAGTTCTTAGTACCACTCTCAGGGTTAATCCCTGCAACCCAGTACAGCTCCTTCCCTGGAGATGGGTGGACCCAGATCATCCAGTAGCTATTGAAAGTGAATCCAGAAGCTTCACAGGAAGGTCTCAAGGACACCCCCCCCCCCCAGGCTGCCACACCACTCCTCCAGACTCTACCAGCTGCACCTCACACTGGACACCTGCAAACACAGAGACATCTTGGCTAGGAAAAAAATCACATATCCACCATTTCTCTCCCTCATACCCAATATCTCTTGTTATTTATAAAATGACCTTTAAAATAGCAACAAGGAAAACCCAGGTCAGCACAGACTTCATCGTGATTAGTCTGTTTTCAGTCTGGATCACTGAAGAGAGACACCTGGGAATCCCAGGGTTGGGTCTCATGTCCAAGACCTGCAGTGTTGTGGCTGGGCTGGTTTTCATCAGCAGAAGGAGGGGCTCTATTTGCATGTCCTTCTACTATATAGTAAGCTCTATGGTTGGATGCCTTCATAGAGGGCAGTGCCTCAAAGCAGACATGATTATCCTGGGGGTATTCGGTGGCAATGATAACATTTAGGAACAATTATTTTTTTCATGTGATTGTGATAGGCTGAACATATAATTCCCATCATATTATTTCATGTGCCATAATTTATTTATATCTAAATGATATAAGACAGTATGTATTTTATTTATTTGCATCCTTTACTCACATAATTTTGCACATGCGTATATGGAAATAAATCCATGTTTTTCTATCTAACAAGCATGGATTGATTTTAATGCTCAGTATTTTAGTGTATGCATATACCACAATTTATTTATCTATTCACCTGTTCATGCATATTTGGATAGTTTCCAGTTCCTTATTATTATAATGAAAGCTAATACTCAGATTGAAGATTTAGAGAAGAGAAAAAAGAAAAGTGAATTCATTTTGTTACAACAACAACAGTAACAATAACAAACATGCAAAAACTGCAAATGGACAGCTTCAACAGAATAGTGAACTGAAATCACAGGAAAAAAAATCATACTTTGAGAGAGACAGGTGCCTCCACGGAGAAAAAGGACTCAGGTATTACCTTACTATGGCAGATGCCACCAGATGGCATTTAAAATCTAAGAAGATTGATCTCAAAACATTTAATAGTTGAATGTTGAGTGTGTTAAAGGAATTAGAGTGTGATGTTCCCAGGGGCCGCAGACCTAGGGGGATATCTGCTTTATTGAAGACTGTTACATTAGGACTGGGGATAATCTACAAAAAGCTATCTGCTTCACTCCCCACATGATGGCTAGGGTAGCAGAAGAACAGCCACTGTCAAAATACAGCCAGAAGTACCTCTCCTGGCCCTAATACAGAACAAAACAATTAATAGGGAGAAAGTCATCAAAAACCGTATCTTACAAGTACAGGGAGAATCCCATAGGAAATGGGGTAATAGAGGACATCACTGAAACTATATTCAGAATCAATTCCCTTTTCTTTGATAAGGCATAAAGCCTTCAATGTGAAGGGGAAGGACATAAAAACTAGAAGCTGAGGATACTGGCAAAAATCTTTTGCGGCTAGGAATGGAACAATTTGGAATAAAAGACACTCTTTTCCATAGAAAGGGGGAGGAATAGCTGCTAGGCCAGCATTGTCTCTTGAGGAGGGGCAGGAACACATGGAAGGCCACATTCCAGACCCAGGTACACAATGTCTACCTGAGAATGAGGCTCAATCAAAAGATCAGAGAAATACCCCTTAGCGCTAACTCCACCACAACACTAACCATCATCAGATAAAAATAACAGTGGGGTGCACCAGAGAAAGTTGAGAGACAGATTCTCTCTGGAAAGAGCACAAAGTGAAGACCAAAGAGAAGCATAAAGGAAAACAAATGAGATGTTACTAGAAGAATATGAAGCCTCTGGTGCTTGTAGCAGAAACAAAATTTAACTCAGCCAAGAACAAAAATAACTCCAAATGCAGTCCTGAATAGATTCATACAAACCTCTACAATAAAGTTCTAACTGGAGGTAGGGTGTGATCATATCCAAAAGAAAAATATAATACATAAAATAATGTATCAACATCTACTGTATTGCATGCCATCTTTCAACAGCAATGAAATATCTATATGGGCAATACCAAAAAGCAAGAACACAGTCATAATTGACACATTATCAAAATGAGATTCACATATGACACATATGTTGAAACTATAAAACTAATCATGAAATATAAAAGTAAGTAAGATTGATATGTTTAAAGATCTTAAGAAAAAGTAGACAAACTGCAAGGGCAATAGGTATTTCCAGCAGAGAGATATGAGCCATCAGTTTCACTCTTATGTATATTCCCAAAATAATTGAAAGTAGAGACTCAAGCAGATACATGCACACTAATTTTTATAGCAGCATTATTCACAGTAGTCAAAAAGTGAAACAATTCAAGTTCGCATCAACAGATGACTTGATGAACAAAATGTGGTATATATTTACAATGGAATATCATGAGTCCATGAAAAGGAACTAAGTCCTGGTACATGCTACAACGTGGATGAACCTTAAAAACATTACGCTAAGTAAAATAAGCCAAACACAAAAGGAGAAATGTTGTATGAATCCGTTTATATGAAATATCTAGAAAAGGGAGAAAGTCGATTAGAGGTTACCAGGGATTGGGAATAGGGGAGATTGGGGAGTTTTTGCTTAATGGATACAGAGTTACTGTTTGGGGTGATGAAAAAGTTTTGGAAGTAGATTGTAGTAAAGGTTGAATGATGTTTTGAATCTAATCAATGTCACTGCATTAACATTTAAAGTCAGTTAAAGTGGAAAAGTTTATGTTGTGTATATTTTACCACAATAAATAATGATTGAAAAAGAAAATTATGCTGAAAGACAAAGAACATCCTGAGGCGAGTGTAGGTTGCATTCCTTACAGAGGACCAGGGAAAACATTTAAAGGAGACTTCTACTCAAAACTATTGAAGCAAGAAAATAATGAAGTCATATATTTTGTGTTGGACAAGTGGGATATTCAACCTAGAATTCTATACTCTGAGCTTCTGTTAAGTGTGATGGGAAAACTTTGAGATAAATAATGGTAATAGCTGAACAACATGACAAATTTAATGCTACTGAATTGTACGCGTGAAAAAGATTGAAAAGGCAATTATTTTTGCATATATATTTGCCATAATAGACATAGTAACAAAATTAAATTACAGGCAAACTTTTTTTAGATAGCCAGAAACTGAGGGAAATCCTTGTCAGCACAACAACCCTTCTAGAAATAATTAAAAATACTCTACAGGAAGAGGGATTATGATATAACCCAGAAACGTGAATCTACACAATGTGTTAAAAATGGAATAAAGGTTAAATTTGATATTTTAGTGGTTTACTTGCTCTGAAGATAATTCTTAAAACAATAATAATAGCCATGCATTGTATGTTTGTAGCATATGCAAAAGTGAATAGAATAACAAAGGTACAAGGGATGGGAGAGAAGAATTAGAAATCGTGGAACCGCTCAGTCCAAGTGCAATCTGCCACTTTTCCCTGTGGCCCACAATTGAACCATGTGCTTAGGACCACATGTGTCAGCCTGACTTCTTGGATGGGGTGAACTTGTGTGATGGCTGCCTTTCCCAGAGCTTCTTGAACCAAAAACACCCAAAGTAGCTGGCAGCCTAGAACACATCCCTTATATCTTGCCTGATCACTTGTCAACATTCCCAGAAGCTGCTTGTGCATGCATGTCACTTGCCAGCTGGACAACCCTATCTCTATATCTGTTACTGGTGGGGAGGGAATGATGTCCTCCTTTAACTGCAGAACAAAAGAGGGGTGTGTGCAGACCACTACCCCTGCATTGGCTGCCTAGTGAGACCCCTGACCCTCAGGGACCAGTGATAACTATTGAAGCTGACATTGCTCTGTCTCTTCTCTATATGAGTAAGCATTGTTCCACAAAACACCTGTGTGTAATTTTTTTTTTTCCTGACCTCAGACATTGGCTTGACAGAAATGTACTATTATAATACCCTTACACTACACAAGAAGGGGTAAAATACAATTGGAAGGTAGAGTAAAATTATTTTAAAAAATGCAAATTATCAACTAAGGGGTAACAATAAAAAGATTATTAAAAAAGAAAATCATTAATATGTCAATAGAGGAGCTATAAATACTATCATAAAATGCTAAATTAAAATGAGAGGGTGGGGCAAAATAGCAGATTAAGTAGTAGCTACCATTTATCCCCCTGCAACTTACCCACTGAGCAACAAATAAAAAGAAGCACAAACTGAGATCTCAGAGCTCTGGACAGCTGCTGAAGTGTAGGAGAGTCCACGTGAGTCCAGAAACAGGAGAGAAGACCTGCAGCGGCAGCACAGGAATGGGGAGATTCTAGCTGCTGGCATTTGGAGGACTCAGCTCATATCACTCATGTTGGGACAGGGACAGACAACACTCTGAACAAAGAAATAGGAGCTAAACTGTGGAAGCTGTAGTCTGATTAAGGTGGCACTGCTAGGATATGTGAGTTAATGGGCCACTTGGGAGGGGACACCAGGAGGCTGAGGCACAGTGATAGAGTACTGTTGAATTTAACTGAGAGGAAGGTAGATGGTCTCTAGGAGCCAGGCACATTGAAGAGCCACTGTGGGACTTGTTCTTCAGCCTGGGTGAGAAAAATACATCAAAGAGTGTCATGGATTGAAATATGCCCCTCCAAAAATGTGTGTCTCAATTTGGCTGGGCCGTGATTGCAGGTATTGTGTGATTTTCCTGTATGTTGTAAATCCTGCCTCTTTGATATTAATGAGGGAGGATGGGCAACAGCTGTGTTGGTAAAGCAGGACTCAGTTTATAAGACTGGACTGTGTCCTGAGGCAATCTCTTGAGATATAAAAGAGAGAAGGGAGCAGAGAGACAGAAGGACCTCTTACCACCAAGAAAGCAGTGCGTGGAACAGAGTGCATCCTTTGGAGCTGGGGTCCCTGTGCAGAGATGCTCGTAGTCTGGGGGAACATTGATGAGAAGGCCACCAGAGAAAGAACCTTTTCCCCTGTAGCTGACGCCCTGAATTTGGACTTTAAGCCTACTTTACTGTGAAGAAATAAATTTCTCTTTGTTAAAGCCATCCTCTTATGGTATTTCTGTTATAGCAGCACTAGATGACTAAGACAAAGAGGCAATACGATGGCAAAGAACTGGCTCAATCTCAACAACAGGACACTGTGGGAGTGCCAGTACAGGGTAATCCATGAGGAAAGGACATAAAGCACTCCCTACCCTTGTGTCAGGAAATCTGAGCCACACCACCTCCATTTGCACTGGGGGCCAGTGGAAAATTCCTGCACATGCGCAATTAACCACAGAGAAAACTACCAAATTCTACATAGGGCAAAGAAGGAATCCAGCCCCAGGAATGCAGTCTGGGCTACAGTCAAACCCACAGGAGACACAGCGACTCTATCAGACATGCAAAGTTATCTACCTTAGGGAGAACCAGCTAGAATAAGCATTCAGATATTTAAAACTTTTCAATATGCCTAAAACCAGTGACAAATTAGAAGTCAAAAATAACAGAGATAGAACCGTAGACAGAACTCCTAACTCAGTACTGTAAAAAGCTAAGGACAAATGTACCCTTTAGTGGAACATAGGAGGATATAGCAGAGGTACACCTAACAATTAAAATACCTTGAAAATCTCAGGGATCTCAGGACAAGTCTCATGGAGTCCTTCAGTCTCAACCAGTCCAATAGGTCTTTTGTTGTTGGTTTTTTTTTTTTTTTTCGGATTTTGAGATTCTGTTTCATATTTTTCTCCCATTCTATCAGGATCTATCTATTGTGTATCTCATTAGAATGGCCAATAGTGGTAGCTGAGCATCATATAGTTCTTGTGGTCTCAAGGTAGATGAAGCAGTGTTTCGTGTAGGCTATTAGTCCTGTAGACTAGTTTCTTCTGTGAGTCTTTGATTTCCTTCTATCTCTTTTGTTGTGGATGAGTAGAGACCAATAGTTGTGTCTTAGGTGGCTGATCACAAGTTTTCAGGCCCAAGACACTATTCAACAAACCATGATGTAGAACATAACTTAATGACCTATATTATACCAATTGACTGAGATGCCCCACAAGACTGGTCTAATATGTCTAACCCAGAAATCTAATCCTGTAAGGTATTTGGTTATGTCTAAGCAGTATCCATAACTGTGCCCTCTGTGTGTATTATTGTAAATGAGAATATATGTGCATGCAGTCACATAGATGCATATACTTATGCTTACATCTATATATGCACACATACATGCATATTTCTGCACATTTGTATATATGCCAACATACATATATACTCATACATATATTTTTGGTTGTTTCAAAACTATATATGCTGTAGCAATTACCAGCTGTACTTTTTTCTTGTGTACTTTTTAGTGACATTGTTTACCTTTGTCCAGCTGTGTATGTTCCACCCTCATTTGGTCTTACCTTTCTTGTCACCAAAGATAACATATGTCTATTATCTAGAGAGTGAACCTCCCCCACATCCTGGTAATGACTAACAAACACTTGTTTCTATATATTTACTTGTTCACGTCATGTCATAAAAGTGAGAATATAAAATATTTATTTGTTTGTTGGTTTTTGAGATGAACTTAGTCCACTCAGCATAAGGTCCTCCAGGTTCATTCATGTTCAAAGATCTTTTGGGAACTCATTTTTCTTAACCAAGTAGTATTCCATTGACTATGTACCACATATTGCTTTTCCACTCATCTGTTGATAGGCACTTGGGTTGTTTCTATCTTTTTGCTATTATGAATAGTGCTATGAAGAACATAGATATACATTTGTCTGTTGTCACTTCTGTTAGATCCCTAGAGTATATATCTAGGAGTGGAGTTAAGGAGATTTTAAATAACTGCTACATAACTTCTTGGAAGTAATTAAGCTTAGGTTGTGGGAAATAGAATAACAGAGTATAAAAAATAATTAGTAATATGAACAGCATTGTTTTATTATTCAGTCTTTTCATACTAAACCACGAATAATTGAAATAACTACCTCTTATAGGAAATGAGGTATCTAAAATCATATGTTAAAAGTGGTCAGTCTAATAAATGTAATTTCATCCTCCCCATCAGAGATGTGTTTTTCCATGACTCATGATATAGAAGAAGTGTTACCTCTGTGAGTCCCCAGCCCAAAGTCATTATCGCCATGTGACCCCCTTGACAGCTGTTACCATGTCCACAGACAATGGGGATCAACTGGAGTGTGAAGCTGAACATACTGAGTGTATTAGAGTAGAAAATTAGGGAAAGAAACTCCCTGGGTACATGGACCATTGGATTAACTAAACTTGAAGCCACTCACATTTAGGCTAATTATTTCATTAGATACTGAATGTATTTGTTGTTTTAAAACAAACAAACAAAAAAACAAACCAATTGCCATCGAGTCAACTCCAACTCATAAAGACCCTATAGGACAGAGAAGAATTGCCCCATAGATTTTCCAAGGAGCACCTGATGGAATACAACTGCTGACCTTTTGGTTAGCAGTAGTGGCTCTTAACCACTATGCCACCAGGGTTTCCTCTATAGGGTCAAAATCTGTTTAAAGGGAATGCAAACTTCCGCAAGCCCCACTCTCTCCTGGGTTGAAAAGCTGTACCCTAGACTTGCATCAGTGACTCCTGTTTTCCACCATGAACATGTTTTGTTCCACTCTCCTACTACTGACCATCCTTTCATGTGAGTGCTTTGGTCAGGCAATCACCAGGGGTGAAAATATTCCTGTTATCCACGTGAACTGGCTTCCCCCTTATCTTGTGCTTTCTTCACAGGGGTTCTTTCCCAGGTCACCCTGAAGGAGTCTGGTCCTGTGCTGATCAAACCCACCCAGACCCTATCACTGACCTGCACTTTCTCTGGGATCTTAATAAGCACTAGTGGTATGGGTTGAGCTTTGTGTTTTAGGTCCTCCTTGTCCCTCAGGACTATGTTGCTCTCTGCTGGTCACTAACATGCCAAGTAATTCCTCATAATTTGTTCTAGAAGCTATCCACTGTATAACAAAAGCTTCCATCATTTTAATATTGTAACATAAGAAATCATAAATGTGTGACAAATTCCACAATATTACACAGTAAAACAGAAATGTAAAGTAAAACTACCTTTCTTGAGAGCAATGCCTAAATATTGATCACATTATTCAAAGACTGAACAAATAAATGAGAGGATCTGTGAAGCTTCCCCACTCCTAGGCTCAAATCCTCCAAATACACCTGGATCAGTCTACCTTGCAACAAGAAGAACAGTTATGAGTCAGTTATGATAGACTCTTAATTCCTATTACAAATTTCTGAAATACCTAAGATGAGCACAGTGCACAAATGCTGATAGAAAAAGAATCCCAAGGAACTGATTTTCTTATGTATGAGAACATCCATTTCAAAGAGAGCTTCAAAGTAAGGAAAATAGTAGAAATGACTCTCCTATGTGCTGTTGCTGGGTGTCTTCTAGTCCGTTCCGACTCATAGCGACCTTACGCACAATAGAACTAAATGATGCATGGTCCTGCACAATCCTCACAATCATTGTGATGCTTGAGCCCATCGTTACAGACACTGTGTCAAGCCATCTCACAGAGGAACTTCATCTTTTTCACTGACCCTTTTATCAAATATGATGCTCTCCAGGGACTAGTCCCTCCGGATAATATGTCCAAAATATGTGAGATGATGTTTCGTCATCCTTAATTCTAAGGAACTTTCTGGCTGTACTTCTTCCAAGACAGATTTGTTCATTCTTCTGTTAGAATATCCAATATTCTTCATCAACACCATAATTCAATTCTTCTTCTCTGTTCCTTATTTACAGTCCTGTTGTCTCATGCATATGAGACAATTGAAAATACTATGGCTTGAATCAGGAGCATCTTAGTCCTCAAGGTGACATATTATCTTTTCAACACTTCAAAGTGGTCTTTTGCAGCAGATTTGCCCAGAGCAACACTTTGTTTGATTTCCTGACAACGGCTCCCATGGGCGTTGAGTGAGAATCTAAGTAAAATGAAATCCTTGACAATTTCAAACTTTTCACTGTTTATCATGATATTGCTTATTGGTCCAGCTGTGAGGATTTTTCTTTTCTTTATGTAGAGGTGTAACCCATACTGAAGGCTATAGTTTTTGGTCTTCATTGGTAAGTGCTTCAAGTCCTCGACACTTTCTGCAAGCAAGGTTGTGTCATCTGCATATCACAGGTTTTAAGAAGTCTTTCTCCAATCCTGATGTTGCATTCTTCTTCACATAGTCCAGCTCCTTGGTTTATTTGATCAGCATACAGATTGGATAAGTATGGCAAAAGATACAGCCCTGATGCACATCTTTAAACCATCCAGAATCCCTTTGTTGTGTTCCAATGACTGCCCCTTGGCCTATGTACAGTTTCCTCTTGGGCACAATTAAGTGTTCTGGAATTCCCATTCTTCAATGTTATCCATGATTTGTCATGATCCACACAGTTGAATGCCTTTGCATAGTCAATAAAATTCAGGTAAACATCTTTCTGTTATTCTCAGCTTTCAGCCAAGATCCGTCTGACATCAGCAATAATATCAGTTGTTCCACGTCTTCATCTGAATCTAGCTTGAACTTCTGGCGGTTCCCAGTCAATGTACTGCTGCATGTACTTTTGAATGATCTTCAGAAAATTTTTACTTTTGTCTGATATTAATGCTTTCCTCAATAATTTCTGTTGTTATCACTTTTCTTTGGAATAGGCACAGATGTGGATCTCTTCCAGTTGGTTTGCCAGGTAGCCATCTTGTAAATTTCTTGGCATAGATGAATGAGCACATTCAGCGCTGCATCTGTTTGTTGAAACATCTCAATTGGTATTCCGTCAATTCCAGGAGCCATGTTTTTTTAACCCATGTCTTCAGTGCAGCTTAGACTTCTTCAATACTATTGGTTCTTGATCATATGCTACCTCTTAAAATTGTAGAACATGGACCAATTATTTTTGGTACAGTAACTCTCTGTATTCCTTTCATCTTTTTTTGATGCTTCTTGCATCATTCAACATTTTGCCCATAGACTCCTTCAATACTGCAACTCAAGGCTTAAATTTTTCTTGAGTTCTTTCAGCATGAGAAACACTGATGGTCTTCTTCCCTTTTGGCTTTTAAACTCCAAATTTTTGCAAATTTCATTATAATAATTTACTTTGTTTTCTCGAGGTGCCCTTTGAAATCTTCTATTCAGCGCTTCTACTTCATTATCTCTTCCCTTTGTTTTAGCTACTCCACATTCAAGAGTAAGTTCAGAGTCTCTTCTTACACCCATTTTGGTCTTTTCTTTCTTTCCTGTCTTTTTAATGACCCTTTGCTTTCTTCATATATGATGTCCTTGATGTCATTCCACAACTTGTCTGGTCTTCAGTCTTTAGTGTTCAATGTATATAATATCTTCTTGACATGGTCTCTAAATTCAGGTGAGATATACCCAAGGTCTGACTTTAGCTCTTGTAAACTTTAACACAAAGAGCTCAGGATTTACTACACATCACAAAATGGAGGATAATCATATCAGATCACAAATTGGAGGGTAACAACACAATAAATGAAAATATGTCCTAGCCAAGTCAAGATATATTTTTGGGGGTCTCAATTAAATCCATGACAGTGCTTTGGCTTTGACAATGAGTTTTTAGATTTAACAGCAAACACATGATCCATGGAAGGGAAAACATTGATAAATTGGTCTATGTCAAAACTAAAACATTCTGTTTTACAAAAGACATTTTTAAGGGAATGAAAAGAAAACTCACAGCCTGGAGAAACATTTACAAATAATATATTTTGTAAATGAATTGTATCATGAATATACAAGGACACTTAAAACTGAATGAAAGAAAATAAACTATGTAATTAAAAAAATGGGCAATGGGTCTATGATCTAAACAGACTTCTTATCTAAATATATATGGAAAGATATTCAAAATGATGTTTCATTAGGGAAATGTAGGTTAAAACAACAATGCAATAGCACTACTAACCTATCAAAATGGCAAAAATAAAAAATACTGTCAATACCAAATTCTGACAAGAATTTGGAACACTAGGAATTCTTATTCATAGCTGAGGGAATGCAAAATGATGCAGACACTTTGGAAGACAGTGTGACAGTTTCTTGTGGCATTAAATGTAGTGTTACTATGTAATTAGTAATTATGTTCCAAGATATACACCCAACTGACTTAAAAACTTAGATTCAAACAAAAGCCTCCATGTGAATGCTTATATCCGCTTTTTTCATTTGAACCTCTCCCCTCCCTATGAATTTTGCTTATGGATAATTGTTATAGGGAAAATTTGTGCTTTCATTAACTGTGTGTGTCATTCCTGAACTCCAAATGATAGAATTTTATACCATATTTATGTATGCTTAGTTGGCTCCCATTGTTCCTCATCTAGAATTAATACATGTTTCTGTTGTTCTTTTTTTCTCAATTACTTAATTAAGGAAGTTATCACCCAAATTGTCCCTGTAATCTCCTTGACTTGAAAACAGTTGTCTTCTCCATCAGGATTTCTGACACGCTCATGATGTGGTTATCATGTTGTGTCTTCTGCAGAGTGATACAAGGCCGTATCCTCAGAGCCCGGACTGCTCAGCTCTATATAGGCTGTGCTCAAGGACATGTCACTAGTTCTGGTGAGTTTGTCCTGGAACTTCTACACATAGCTTGTTCCACCACTGCCTGTTTATGTTTGTCACATGTACTCAAGCCCTTTTCCATTAGCCTGTTGCAACCAGTGCATACAGCAACTGGTAAAGGTGTATCCAGAAGCCTTGCAGGAGATCTTCACTGATGCTCCAGGCTTCCTCATCTCAGCCCCTGACTGCACCAGCCGGACCTGGGATATTCTCAAGATCTAACTTTGTCTCTCATCGTGATGAGACATGACTGAATGATTTCTCCCTTGAGTGGCTGTAACCCCCTCTTCAGCTCTTAGACTGGAGACTAACTTACCTGTAGCTTCTGTCACAAAGAAGAGGGTTCTCCAGCTCAAATCCATGGGATTGACCAATGTTCTCAGGGGACTCTGAAGGGGTGAGAGTGTGTGTGGTTACTGGGTTATGCTCTGGGAGACAGAGACATGATATTTAACTCAATAAGCTTCACATTTGCATATTCAAGGGGCAGAATGTTTTATAGATGAAGACCTGGGCTAGTGTAAGAAGGAAAAGACACAGGGTCTACACAACCCTAGAATGCTGAGAGTTCAAGTCTTAACCCCTGTTGAACATTTACATCATTATGAAATGTTCATAAACACTCTGCAGACAGGGCTATTCCCACTGAGGAGCACAGCATCCACTGCATGACACTTCTTGTGACTTCAGGTTTGAGTGGATTAGAGATCACCCGGACCTTTTCTGGGGCCCATGTGATTCTGACCATATGCATTGACTACATTCTGGTCCCCTGAGGCACCGAACACAGCCCATGATAACTCTTGAGAGCAGGATTGTTGTCATTATTCATCAGTGTCAGTATCTACGGGCAGCTGTGAAATTGGTTTCTAACACAGGAGATAATTTCTCCAAGAAACTGTCTGGTGGTATTAAGCCCCCAGGATGTTCAGTAAAAAAGACTCTTGGTTCTCAGATCAGGCCTTTGATGAGTGATCCAGGGCTGTGTTTCTCATCCCTCTGATAATAAGAATGTTAAGGGGCTGTTGATAAACTCACAGCTTCCATCACCTTTCACAGGAATCTGTGTTTTCAATAAATTTGTGTTTCAACCTGAACTCTGCATAATAAAATTTCTTACAGAATGTATGCATTTTCTGTGCAGCTCCATTATTCCTCATCTTTACTGCCTGATTTCTGATCAAATGGGATTCATGCACACATGCAACCACCTCTGAACCACCACTTTGCTCTTATACATCCAGGCCAGACAATGTCACCCAGGCTTGACATCTGAATGTCTTATTCCTAGGATCAGTTTTTCTCCCATAATTCTAGACCCACTATATTAATGAAACCATCTGCCTTCTGCTCCTCACTATTGTGATGTTTATAAGCCCTAGAAATACCTTTTTAAATGTGATTCTCTTTGCCTTAGTGAGCTAAACAAATACTCCTGATAGAATAGGATATTTATAGACACATCAGCAACCCTTGTCAAATTCCTATTTCAATTTTTTTTTGAAAAAGTAATACCCAGACCTTGTCAGGAAACCCCTGCACACATCGGCACTGTTTCTGTCACTCATACCTGTTCATATTTAACATCTCTTGTTCTCCATTAAATTGCCTTTTAAAATAGCTACAAGGAAAGCCCAGCTCAGGACAGATTCCATGGTGATTCATCTGTGTTTAGTACAGATCATTGAATGGGGACACCTGGGAATCCTCGAGCTCAGGCTCCTCTCTCAGAGCTGCTGGGTTTGGGCTAGGCATGTTTTCATCAGCAGAGGGAGAGGCCCTATTTTCAGGTCATTCTCTTACATAGCAAGCTCTAGGGTTGGATGACTTCAGAGAGGGCAATATCCAAGAACAGAAAGGAGTGTTCTGAGGGAGTTGGAGTATCAAGGAAAATATTTATTATGTGATTGTACAGTGCTATTATTAGTGTTGTGAGAAACTGCCACTTTCTCTTCCAAATTGGCTGTGACATTTTTGATTTCCACTAGCAATGAATGATGGTTCTTGCTGCTTTACATTTTTGCCAGAAATTGATATTATAATTTTCTTTTAATTGTAACCATTCTGATAGGTGTACAGTGGTATTTCATTGACATTTTAATTTGCAGTTCATTAATGGAAAATGAGGTTGGACATTTTTATACTCATATTTATCATTTGTATATCTTTTTAGATCAGGTATCTGTTAATATTTTTGCCTTTTTTTTGAATTGTGTTTTTTTTTTTTATCTTATAGCTAAGTTTAGGAATTCTTTGAGTATTTTATGTCAGTTCTCTATAAGATATGTGTTTACAAAATCTTTTCTTCCATTGTGTAGCTTGTCTTTTGAGCCTCTTAATAATGTCTTTCTCATTGTAAAACTTTATAATTCGAATTAAGACCAACGTAGCAATAACTTATTTCAACGATCATACTTTAATTTGAATCAGGTTATTTGGTTTTGATGTTCTTTTTTCCCTCCAAAATCCATTGTAATCTGTAAATTTTCTCCTCTGTACTAATTTAGGTCTGAATGCTAATTTTAGACACAGACTCCTGGTGGAACAGAGTCCTGATTACACCAGACTGGGGACAATATGAACCTATCCAAGGGAGGGAGTTCATGTGGGGACACTGTGTGCCTATCTGAGGGAGGGGGCCCACATGGTGAGAGAGTGAGCCTATCTGAGGGATGGGGCCCATGTGTGGACAGTGTCTACCTGTCTAAGAGAAAGAGCCCACATAAGGACAGTGTGTACCCATCTGAAGGAAGAAGCCCATGTAGGGACAATGTGTGCCTGTCTGAGGGAAGGGGACCAAGTGGGGACAGTATGTGCCTGTCTGACTGTAGAGGTCCACTTAGGGACAGTATGAACATGTTTGATGGAAGGAGTTCATGTGGGGACAGTATGTTCCTGTCAGACAGAAGGGGTCCATGTGGAACAGGGTGAGCCTGTCTGAGGAAGGGGCCCTTGTGGGTATAGTGTGCACCTGTTTGAGGGAAGAGGACCATGTGATGACTCTGTGAGCCTGTCTGACTGGACAGAGTGTGAGTTAGGTATGCAGGATACGTGGACCACGGTGGGGTTTCTCTTTATGGGAAATATGTCTCAATCACAGAGGCAACTAGATTCTTCAGGACTTGCTGTTAGTCCAGAGGAAAATCATGTTGTATAGGAAAATGGTAGAGGAAAGTTCACTGTTAACTGGAAAATCTCATCTGTAAACTGAGAAATTTACTTCCTCCTTCCAAGGCTGCAGTGAGAATGTGAGGAATTAGAGCAGCAAGAAATAGGCCACAAAGTGTCCATGGTGGCAGCTGAGAGCTAAGAGAGCAGAGGAATTTCTAGATCCCACAGGAAGCCCCTCCTCAACACACTGTACACCTTCCCCTGTGGCTGGACACTTACTTGGTGATTCCTGAACACCCTCTGCAGCTGAGCCCCTCCTGTCCCCTGCAGGGGAGGTTTATGTCTGGGCTCCCAGTGAATCTGGACCACAGTGTCTTGGGTGCAGTAATACATGCCTGTGTCCTCAGCAGTCACAGTGCTCAGCTGTAAGAACACCTGGTTCTTTCCTGTGTCCCTGGAGATGCTCACCCGAGACTGAAGGTTGGGGCTGTAGTTGGTGTTTCCGTTAGCCCATATTACACCGACCCACTCCAGCCCCTTTCCTGGACGAAGGCGGATCCACGACACAGAAGATTCAGAAACTGGAAGTGTGTAGGTGGCACAAGCGAGACTGAGCTTTTGCGAGGAGACCACTGTCCCCTCTCCCCATTGCACAATGTGATCCTTGGCTTCAACACCTGGAAACAGGGGACCATTGTGAGTAACACAGACACATTGACTCATCATCACCCTTTTCTGTCATTCCAAGGTCACTCACCGTGGAGAATGGCCAACAGGTAGAGGAAGACTGGCAGGGACTCCATGTGTGTCTGGGTGGGGAACCTTCTTCACAAAGACCCTAACCCAGAACAAGGAGGCAGATGACATTCTACACCCCAGCATGACTTCCTTTTGATTCTGGTTTATTTGCATGTGTGGAGCTGCAGGGCACAAGGCAGAGCTTTCCTGTCAGTGGGAGGTCACTGATTCTGTGGCTCTTCTATAGGGAAGGGTCAGGACAAGGCTCCCAGTCTGACTGAGTAGTGGAGGAAACCCACCAGAAAAAGGAGATGCTCAGTGAATAAACTCTGGGGGTGTTTTTCCCATGGGCCTCGACATGCTTCTCCTTTCTGAGCTTTCCTTGGAAGGTAAGTTGGAAGTCATGGTTAGTAAACTGAGTTTTTGCAGGAGGATAAGGGATAAAGAAACCTGGATAATATGATTTTTTTCTGTAACTATCAAAACACAAAATCAAACAAAATATAGATCATTAAAGATTCAGAAACGTGCAGAGACAATGACAGTTGAATTTCTTGCAGTGTAATGGATTTAGAGTAAATGAAAATGTACATAGTCTTACTATTCATCACTTATTTTATTTAAAGCACTGAATGGCTTTGGAAAATATGTTAATATGGAAAAATGCCTTAAGTATATTCTCATCATGGGGTGCTACTGAACAAGCATTAAAAGCTATGTTTTTGATTGTTTATTTTTACATAATGGGAGGAAGTGGGATGAAACAAAGAAAAGAGCTTTACCAAAATCTTATGCTTCAATTGTTCTGAATAAAAAATACTTGAGACACATATGGAATGTGCTTGGTACTCTTATGGGTTAAAACATAAATCATAAAATATATCAAACACATGAAACAACAATGACAGCTTCAGTTTTTACAGTCTAGTGAATTCAGAGTAAATGAAAAGGGGCATGGTTTTATTATCACTCACTCTCTTACTCCATTTGAACTAAGCCCTGAGTACTATTCCTTCTGCCCTCATTCCCCAGGAGACCCTCAGACCTGGCTGTCAATCTCAGAACCATGGAGTGAAGTGGCACTCTGAGGAGGGCATCTCCTAGACTGTGCCATGGCAAAGAGAAGGCCATTTGGAGTGAACCCCAGGACTATGAGGCCATACTATTTTCAGCTCTGCTCACAGACTGGGCTTTGGGCTGTTCTCTGATATGTCTACATTTGACAACAAACCGCCAGTAGTAGTAAGTAGCAATTGTCCAAAATAACCGATGGAGGAGGAATGCTCAGTACATAACCTGCTACATTCCAACGACCCCTCACTGCTAAGGTTTCTATGGGTCCTGGTGTCAAAAAAAAAAAAAAAAAAGCCAATGTCATATCTAAATAAGATAACATCACAAGTTTATTCTGATTACTGAAATGAATATTTAATTACAACATCCTGTATGCATTGAAAGGAATTAAGCACAAGACAAAATGAATGAAAATAAGCACAGAGCATTTTTAGAACTCCTGGGGCTCCATATACTGCAATTATCAGACTCAGACTTTCAAACTGTAAGGCTTGGTATATTGTAGTAGTCTATGGGAGTGAAAATGAATGATAGATGATAAAATTCCATTAAAGTTCCCAACCCAACTCCACTTTGTACAATCTCTATCTCCCTTTCTTGCTTTCTGTTTTGTTTTGGTATTTAACATCATTTTTATATTGTCATATCATTGGCTTTATCTTCTATATCTCATCGCACATTAATATAACCTTATTAGGGAGAGAATCTTTATTTACATTCTTTGCTTAGTGCTTAGAGGAGTGTGAGGACCATGTTAGTGCTCATCATACACTTGTTGGGTGAGTGATGATGAGGGGTAAACAGTGGACTCAGCAGGTAATCAAGGCCCCTAATGTGGAGGGTCTGATGAATGATGACTAGCCTACAGTGGATGGTGGCTGGAGGGTACCATTGGGCACTATGGGTTCTTAGGATTTCTGTGAGGCTGCAATGGGGGCCAGTGGTCACATCATTCCTTTTCCTTTTCTTCCTTTTTCCTAGAGTAGAGTCTGTGGTCCATTTTAAAGAGAATGATCCTCAGATGCTGCCCAATGGTCAAGTAGAAGTGAATCTGTCTTGGAAACAAAGCCATGTCGTCAGGTGGTAGGTGTCCAAGTGAACTCCATGGAGATGGGACACAGTGAAGCATGAGCGGAGAAACCAAGGAGAGTGTGTGAAGAGAGTGGACGTGGAAAGCAGAGCCAGTGGAATAGCATAATCTCTTGTATTTCCTTACCCCTACATTGAGAAATGGAGAAGTGGAGGAACTAAGAAGAAACCTAGACCAAAAGTCATGTCCCTGTGGCCCAATGACTATACTGCCCTGGTGTGGTCTCTCAGAATCCTCCATGTGCCCACTAAAGTCCAGGATCATATCTAGTGCTAATCTTACCCTTTAGAATCCCTCTGTAGAAGCTGAATAGCAGGAACTGCTGGAAGGAGCCCCAGTTATCCACTGGGCATCCACCTGTAACCACAAGTCATTAAAGAGTAAGACCAAACTTTTAATATTTAATCCATTCCTTAAAGGTCTAATTATGATTCAGGCTTGTCCTATAATTTTACTTTTCTTAACTCAGATATTTCCCACATGGGCAGATTAATCAGTAAGCACGGTGTGCACTGGCTTAAAGTAAGCAAGTTAATTGTGTTTAATTGTGTTTATTTAGTAATCTGTAGTGCACAATTTCATATGGGTTTCACCACTTCTGGAGTGGCTGGTGGGTCCAAAACCCTGATCTTTAGGTTAGTAGTCGAGTGCTGTAACCACTGTGACACAGGTTCATTTTTTGTGTCACTAAGACTGGATATTGGATTGAATGAAAATGTTTTTATTCTTCAGGGAAAATAATATGCATGGTTCTTGGCTTTGCAGCCACCACACATCTGGGCTTGTTCCTGGAGTTTGCTGGAGCTAAGTGCAGAGGCCAGAGAAGTCCAGGACCTTGGATACCACCCTTGCATGCCTGGAAACACTGCACACATCACCAAGGGTGTGACCCTTGGCTGCTGGCCAAGGACAGACATGAAGCCCCATACCATACTGCTCAGATAGGGGTCCTGCAGCTTGGGGATCCCAGAGTCTTCATGCCTGTGTGTGAATGGTCAAAAAGACTCTGTAGGCACCTCAAACAGAGTGGATGTGAGGCTTAGTTAAACATTCACAGGTGCTAATAGACCATCAACGAGCCCTGGTAGCACAGTAGTTAAGCATTTGGTTGCTAAGTAAAAGACTGAGGGTTTGAACCCACCAGCTGCTCTGTGGGAGAAAGACATGGCAGTCTGCTTCCATAAAGATTAGAGCCTTGGAAATCCTATGGGTCCGTTCTACCCTGTCCTATAGGGTCACTATGAGTCAGGATTGACTCAATAGCAAAGGGTTTATTATTATTATTTTTGTAATAGACTGTTAGCCAAAATGGACACTAATAGTAAAGCAGAAATGACTTTGTAATGTGTCATCTTCTCAGAGGTGAATTACATTTACCTGATTCCCTTTCTGTAGTTTTCTAGTTGGGGTATTACATGAGTGTTTTTGAGATATTGAGTTGGGGGAGACAGCATCTTCACCTGTCACTTCTCTGCAGACTCATCTGGATAGGGCAAACAGACACCACAGACTTAGTGAGCATTTTTTGGTCCTTGACTGAGGGCCGGCTTCCACATGATACCCTTGTCATCAGGAACAGATGCAGGTTTCATTGTCCTCATGGACAATGATCAGCCTGATCATTTTCTTCCTTCCTGACTGCACCCTGTGGACCTCAGTGCCCAGCATTCAACTAAGGCCGACTCAAAGCTCAGTCACCCCCACAATCAAACATGCTGGAGCAAAGTTCCCTATAAGGAATCTATGTCTCCCCCTAGTCCTGTGTATCTGGTTGAGTACATACACCTGGATGTACCAAATCTAACATGAGGAGGAGGGAAATTTTGGCAAAGATAACCAATGAAAGAAGAAGAAATGAGTCTGAGGTCAAGGATCTGGCCTGAGCTGGGTCTAGTTCTTTCCAGCCTTGATGGGGTTTGTGTACGACATCTGCATGTTGGAGTTTGCAGCATCCCCATAAACCAGAGCCTGCTCTATAGACTAGAACACACACCCACATTCAATGCTGACTGCCATGAGACACAGGGGATATTCCATAGGGAAAACCTCAGCTGAGGAATAACAGGAGAGGCCCCATGGCCTATGAGGTGGCATCCATGTCCCCAAGGTCTTTCCCTCCAGACACTATGGAAGTCTTAGGTTTCAGCATGAAGGAAATGGTGCTTCCCTTGGCAAGCGTGAGCTTTACCTAACCATGATCCTGTGGTGGGTTTTGCTTGCATACCATTCCACTGGTGTGAACTGTGCTGCATTTTCTGGTAGTGAATCTTCAGGTGCTCTGACATTTGTTGGGTAGAGGTAAAATCTGAAATTGTGCCAGTGGGTGTTCACAGCTAGCTTTCAAATGTGACATGCTAATAAATTTGTGTAGGTTTAAAGATTCACTTCAAAAGCAGGGACTTGAGGATGTGGATTGTGTGGGATGAGGTTATATCAGTAGAGAAGCCCATGGCACAGCTTAAAACCTTCAGCATGTGACTTGTTCCCTCAGGGGGTGGAAGGTTGCAGGAAACTCCTAGCTGGCAGGGTCTTATAAAACACAGCATGTGCTTGTCCAAGAATACAGACAGACTGAACATAGGAAAGATGAGGGAGGAGAACTACCTGGAGAGTCTCTCCATGGTGTGGGAACAGACAGGCCAGGAAGGGAGCTATGATTTGTATTCTGACCTATGTGGCTCCGAAGCAGGAAACTATGAGTCCATTTTACATGATTAAAGCCCATGCAACTTAGAGATAAAACAAAGAAATTTGAGAATCTTCATTCTAGATTATCTCATCTATGATCTATGGAGACACAGTTTCCCCTTTTTTATACAAATTATACAAAACTCTATAAATAACTCTGAAACCTAAAAAGAAAAAATCAATATACTTTGATAGATATTTCCTTTGTAGTCTTAGAAAATATCATTGTGCTTTCTTGTTAACTGTTGAACCTAATTCTTGGTGAGGATTCAACATCCTTGTTTTAGGTGCTGTGTGTTTCAAGAGGAGCTGGGACCCAATGCTGCCCCATTCTTTGGATCTGTTCCCAGTAACATCTCAGTATATACAAATGCACATTTACCTTTCAATAAAATGTCCTACATTTAAGTCCTCAAGACTGATCTCAGACACTGTGCAAAGACACATTTTTTTCACACATGGAGAAAGGGCATGAGACATGAGTAATGATTTTGACATTGTCACCCTGTGTGAGCATGGACAAGTCTCATTTACTCTGTAAGCACATACGCTCCTGTTCACAGAGGGAATGGAACAGTGACTTCGAGTGTCCTTTCATCCTTCAAATCTACAATTCTCTGCATAATTCTATAAACTGTCCCCTGGCCAAGTTGAACTGATTACCTCAACATCAAGCTTCTCACGTCTGTCTTTTATTCCTCATTTCTGCCCATTTACCATCTAAAAAGCAATCTTTTGTGATGATGAAATCTTCTGATCCTAGGAAATGGTGAGAATGTATGTGTGTATGAGTAATTGTGAGGTGGTCTTTAAGTGTGTGACAGAGTGAATGTCCATGAGGGTGCTTGTGTTGTGTAAAATGTGTGTGTGTGTGTGTGTGTGTGTGTGCCTGTGGTCCTTTTTCAGTGCCACATAATATGTGTTTCTTATTTCAGACAAAAGAGGAAACTTGCTGGACTTATTGTTGCTGAGTGGAAATGTCCTGTATGTGTTGATGATACAGATGCTAGGGGTATCCTGAATAAGACATTTTTGGCTACCAGGGTCCTCGGCACTGAATACATAAAAAACCTGCACATGAGTAATTACAGTGACTCAATTCATAATTGGCAAAACTGGAATCCATCAAAATGCTGTTCAGTGTGTGAATGGATAAATAATCTGGGTTACAGCCACACAGAGGAATATTATCCATTGATAAAGAGAACATAAGCCATCAAGCCATGAAAAGACAAGGTGAATCTCAAATGCAAGAAGTCAGTCTGATGAGATTATATACTGTATAATTTCATGTACATTACATTTGGAAAAAGAGAAAACTATGGATACAGTGAAGGAATAATGGTTACCAGGTACTTAGGAAGGGAGTGTTGAATAGGTGATGCACAGGTGATTTTTTGGAGAAAAAAAGCTCTTGTGTAGGCTATTGCCATGGTGGATAAACAGCACTTCACATTTATCAAAACCAGTAGAACTTCACAGCAGAAAAAATGAACCTTCTTGTCATTAACTTTTTATATACAATACCAAAACCATAATCAATAAAAGAAAAAAAAGATAAATTTTATTAAAATGTAAAACTTCAGCTCTGTGAAAAAACTCTTAAGAAAAGAAAAAGATAAGTCACAGAATGGGGAGAGGTATTTGTAAAACACCTCTGTGATAAAGATGTTGTATCCAAAATAGGAAAGAAATTCTTAAAACTCAGCAATAAGATAGCTGACAACTCAATTACAAATTCAGAAAAAAAGATCAGAACATAGTCCCAGTAAAGATGACTAGTGAGCATATGAAAAGTTGTTCAAAACCATATGTTATTAAGAAATTTCAAATGAAAATATCAGTGAGTTATCCCTACAAGCCGATTAAAGTGGTTTTGATCCAACACACTGATAACACCAAATGCTGGCTTGAATTTGGAGTAACAGTACTGCAATTCATTTCTGACGAGAATGCCAAGTGTTACAGCCACTTTAGAAGACAGTCCTGACATTTTTTACAAAGCTAAACATAGGCTTACTGTATAATCCAGCAATCATTCTCCTAGGTATTAACTCCAATGATGTTGAAATCATAAGTCCATGTAAAAATCTCCACACTAAGGTTTATAGCAATTTTATTCACTTATATAAAAAATTATAAGCAACAAAGTTGTCCTTAAATAGGTAAATGGATAAACACATTAATATAATGGAGCATTTATCAGTGAAAAAAGAAATCAGCTATCAAGTTACTAAAACACATGGAGTAAACTTAAATGTATATTGTTAAGTGAAATAATTGCTCAGAACATTATTAATTCTACTATATAAATTACATATGCATTACTTTATTTTTAGAATAATTTTACAATGCATAAATTATTTAACTTTTCCTTGCCTTGTACTTCTTTTTTTATTTAAGATATGTTTTGTGTTTATTAATTGTGCTTCTATTGTGTTGCTTGAAACTGGTAGGAGACTAATCTTTCTTTTTAAGGATAAACTTTAATTTTAAAGTTTGCTGGTTGATTTTTAGTAATTTCATATCATTTACGGCCTCTGCAAAGACCCTGTTTTCCCTGTTGTCTCCCAGTGTAGTCTGCCCATTTATTGATTTTTGTTAACTCAGAGGTGATTTTTCCTAGCATATTTCTATAGAATGATGATTCTTTAAATGGCATTATTCCTAATTTTTTTTTTTAAATAATGTTTTCATGATCAATTGTGTACATGAAGCTTCATAAATAATGCTTTCCAGTATCTTTTTGGACAGGTTACTGATTATATTTGACAAGATGTGTTTCTTTGTGAAAAACTTAGGTATATAAATTTTGAGGAGTCAGGGTTCTTACTTATTTTGAGTCATTATGGCCTCCTTGAGTACATAGTTAACTTCTGGGCCCAATATTTATTAGGCACAACTACTATATGAAAGTCCAAAAAATTCATTTTGCGCACCACTACTTTCAGACGTACCATGATTACAATACATTTCATTCGCTTAATCATTTCATAAAGTTTTTTCAGTTTGATCGACTTTTGGACTCTTTTTCTTCTTATTAGAAGAGAAGACATTTCTGGATAATTTTATACTTTTTTATCTACTAATATTTCCCCATATTCGTATGAAATTTTTAAATAAAGTCCTGTTCTTATTTATATTCTGTCCCATTAGGGATATTAAACCATATAACAGGATGCATCACATGTGATCCATCTGGCATGTGCAACTGGAACTGATCACGTTAAATCTTTATAAAACTATAGTACAATGTCACACTTGTGTGCACCACTAGCAGGGGACATGAATATCCACAGTAGGAAAAATAGAGGAAGACAGGGCTCTGATGCTTATGGTTGGGGAGAGGAAACCCCAGAGCCTATCAGGAAATGCATTATCTGCCACATACTGCTCTTTTGAGGAAATGGGGAGTGCATCTGAAAATCAGCCTGACTTCTTGTATAGGAGACTCCCTGTTCTGCATCTCTGTGCTATATACGCACAGTAATATGTGACTGTGTCTCCAGGGTCCATGTTGGTCAAAGTTAGGAACACCAGTTTTTGGAGATGTCCTTGAAGACTGTGAGCCAGCTTAGCAAAGATAGGTTATAATACATTCCAGCATTCTACTATATGTATTTGAGCCACTCCAGTGCCTTTCCTGGGGGCTGATGGGCCCAGCTGCTCAGTGAGAACCCAGAGAAAGTTCAGGTCAGTGATAGGGTCTTGCTGGGTTTCATCAGCCCAGGACCAGCCTTTCTCAGCGTGCCCTGGGGATGGACCCCTCTGGAATAAACATAAGGAGAAAGTGAGGAAGTTTCAAGATGAGAATAGGAGTTTTTTCATGTCCATGGGATTCCTGAATATTGCACTCATAGGAAGAGACGGTCAGCAGCAGACAGTGGAAAAAAACATGTCCATGGTGAAACACAGGAGCCACTGATACAAGGAGCAGGATCAACTTTTCAGCCCAATAGATGTGGAGCTGGTGGAGATATGCATCCCTCTTAAAGAGGTCCTGACCCTACAGAGTGGACCAAAGTCATAGAGTGCAGTAGAGGAGTGACCCTGTCATGGAGGAGCAGTAAGTTTTAGGTGTGGACATCTATGCTTTGTTCTCCCCGAGGAACACCTTGTCCATTGCAGGTGCAAGATTTCAGGACATGAAGTTCTTGGAAGTTCGAGATGTAGTGACAGCTGTGAGGCTCTGGTTAAAATATACAGCATACTGTCCTTGAATGTTTGCTCACAGATACTAGCCCATGTGACTCCTGTTCTAGAGGAGTGTAACAAGATATTGAGATAGGTGGGTGTTATTCCTGCCTTCAAGATGCAGAGAGTTGTGTGCTTTGAGACAGTTGAGGTTATTCCCAAATGCTCTTTTATCCTGTATATGATAAGAGGAAAGGATAAGGAATTTGTTAAACTAGAAAGAATCAATCCACTGATAATCTAAATTCACTGTTTAAACAATCCAGTACCAACCTGTGCTATCCCTGGTGTGTGCTTTTGAGTGTATCTTTGCTCATGTCTGTATTTCTGTAGGAATAGTCAACGGGTAAACCACCTTGTGATTGTGCACAATGAGCCCTTGTGAGAGACAGATGACTGCCTGTTTACCTTCCCCATTCTTATTCCATGACTGAGTAGATGTGCTAGACAGCTGGAGCGGAGGGCTTTCAGTGGAACAGTTGGCTGATAGCTAGTTCTCTCCCAGAACCTCTCTGTAGGTGCAGTGGAATTGATTCCACTGCTTGTATGGGCCTAAGTACTTCCTCCTGTTGTTGTTGTGCACCTTTGAGTCAATTATGACTCATAACAACCCTATAGTACAGCATGGAACTGCCCCATAGGGTTTCCAAAGAGTGGCTGGTGGGTTTGAACTGCCAACCTTTTAGTTAGCTGCCATATCACTTAACCACTATGCCACCAGGGCTCCAAGAAACCAAAAGGGACCTGCATAAGTGGAGAAACATACCATGTTCAAGCATAGAAAGACTCAACATTGTCAAAATGTCAATTCTATCGAAAGCAGTCTACACATAGAATACAATCTCGATCCAAATTCAAAAACATTCTTTAAAGAGATGGAGAAACAATTCACCAACTTTATATAGAAAAGTAAGAGGCACTGGATAAGTAAAACATCACTGAAGAAGAATAATAAAGTAGAATTCCTCATACTACCTGATTTTAGAACCTATTATACCCCACAATAGTCCAAACGGCCTGGTACTGGAACAACAACAGACACATAGACCAATGGAAGAGAAATGAGAACCCAGAAGTAAATCCATCCACCTAT
>NW_004443989.1:15699918-15702970 GCF_000243295.1 Trichechus manatus latirostris
GACCTAAACATAAAATCTAAAACGATAAAGATCATGGAAGAAAAAATAGGGACAATGCTAGGAACCCTAATACATGGCATAAATAGAATACAAATCATAACTAACAATGCTCATCTACCAGAAGAGAAACTAGTAACAGGGAGCTCCTAAGAATTAAACACTTACGCTCATCAAAAAACTTCACAAAAAGATTAAAAAGAGAATCTAAAGACTGATAGATTTTTTTGGCTACAACATATCCAACAAGGGTCTAATTCTAAAATCTACAAGATACTGCAACACCTCAGTGAGAAAAAGACATATAATACAATTAAAAAATGGACAAAGGATATGGACAGATGCTTCAGCAAAGAAGATGTTCAGATGGCTAACAAACACTTGAGGAAATGCTCATAATCATTAACCATTAGATAAATGCAAATCAAAACTACATTGAGATACCGTCACTGGCACTAATCCAAAAAAAAAAAAAAAAAAAAATGCTGGAGAGATTGTGAGGAGATTGGAACTCTTATGCACTGCTGGTAGAAATGCAAAATGCTACAACCAGTTCGGAAAATGATACGGCACTTCCTTAAAAAGCTAGAAATAGAAACACCATATGATCCAGCAGTCCCACTCCTAGGAACATACCCTAAAGAAATAAGAGCCATCATGAATAGACAACATGTACACCCATGTTCATTGCAGCACTAGTCACAATAGAAAAAGAATGGAAACAACCTAAACGCCCATCAACATATAAATGGATAAACAAATTATGGTACATACACACAATGGAATACTATACAAAGATAAAGAACAATGATGAATCCGTGAAACGTCTCACCACATGGATGTATCTGGAGACATTGTGCTGAGTGAGATAAGTCAGTCACAAAAAGACAAATGGTGTATGATACCACTATTAAAAGAACTCAAGAAAAGGTTTACACATAGAAAAATAAATGTTGACGTTTAGAAGGTTGGAGAGAGAAAGGAAGGAGAAATTACTAAACAGATAGTAGGCAAGTGTCAACTTTGGTAAAGGGAAGGACAGCACACAATATAGGAGAAGTCAACACAACCAGATCAAAGCGAAGGAACAGAAGTTTCCTAGACACATCCAAACACTTTGAGGGACCGAGTAGCTGGGCCTAGGGACTGGGGACCACAGCATTGGGGAACATCTAGGTCAATTGGTATAACACTGTTCATAAATAAAATTTTCTGCATCGCACTTTGGTGAGTAGCGTCTGGGGTCTTAAAAGCTTGTGAACGGCCATCTAGGCTACATCTATTGGTCCTATTCCGTCCGGAGCAAAGGAGAATGAAGAAAACCAAAGACACAAGGAAAGTATTAGCCCAAGGGACTAAAAGACCACGTAAGTCAGAGATTCCATTAGCCTGAGACCAGAAGAACTATTTGGTGCCCTGCTACCACTAGTGAGCGCCCTGACAGGGATCACAACAGAGAGTCCTGGACAGAGTGGAAAAAAAAATGTAGAACAGAATTGAAATTCATGAAAAAAAGACCAGACTTACTGATCTGACAGAGACTGGAAGAACTCCTAAAATTATGGTCCCTGGACACTCTGCTAACCTAGAACTGTAACTATTCCATAGAAGGGAAATTCCTCAATATAATTAAGGGCATTTATACGAAACCAACAGGAAACAACATTCTAAATGGAGAGACTTTGAAAGCATTCCCCTTGAGAGCAAGAATCAGAAAAAGATGCCATCTATCACCACTATTATTCAAAATTGTGCCGGAGGTCCTAGCCAGAGCAATTAGGCTAGAAAAAGAAATAAAGGGCAACCAAATAGGAAGGGAAGAAGTCAAAGTATCTCTACTTGCAGATGATATGATCTTGTACACAGAAAACCCCAAAGAATCCACAAGAGAACTACTGGAAGAAATAGAAGATTTCAGCAAAGTTTCAGGATACAAGATAAACCTACAAAAATCAACTGGTTTCCTTTACACCAACAAAGAGAACCTTGAAGAGAAATCACTAAATCAGTACCATTTACAATAGCCCCCAAGAAGATAAAATACTTTGAAATAAATCTAAGCAGAGACGTAAAAGATCTATACAGATAAAACTACAAGACACTACTGCAAGAAAATAAAAGAGACCTGCATAAGTGGAAAAAACATACCTTGATAATGGATGGTAGACTCAACATAGTGAAAATGTCAATTCTACCCAAAGCAATCTACAGATGCAATGCAATCCCAATCCAGATTCCACCAGCATTATTTAACGAGGAGAAAAAATTCACCAACTTCATATGGAAAGGGAAGAGACCCTGAATAAATAAAGCATTACTCAAGAAGAAGAGCAAAGTGGGAGGCCTTACACCCGCTGATTTTAGGATCTACTATACTCTCATGGTAGTCAAAACAGCCTGGTACTGGTACAACAAGAGATACATACACCAGTGGAAAAGAGGTGAGAATCCAGATATAAGCTCATCCACCTATGACCAGCTAATATTTGACAAAGGTCCAAAGTCCATTAATTGGGAAAAGATAGTCTCTTTAACAAATGGTGCTGGGATAACTGGATATCTATACGCAAAAAACTGAAACAAGACCCATACCTCACACCATGTACAAAAACTAACTCAAAATGGATCAAAGACTTAAATATGAAATCAAAAACGATAAAGATCATGGAAGAAAAAATAGGGACAATGCTAGGAGCCCTAATACATGAGATAAACACAATATGAACCATAAGTAACAATGTACAAGCACCAGAAAAGACACTAGATAAATGGAAGCTCCTAAAAATCAAACACTTATGCTCATCAAAAGACTTCACCAAAGGAGTCAAAAGACAACTTACAGACTGGGAAAAAAAAAAAAAAACTTGGCTACAACAAATCCGATCAGCATTTAATCTGTAAAATCTACAAGATACTGCAAAACCTCAACAACAAGAAGATAAATAACACAAAAAATGGACAAAGGATATGAACATGCACTTCACCAAAGAAGATATTCAGGAGGCTAACAGACACACGAAGAAATGTTCACGATCATTAGCCATTAGAGAAATGC
>NW_004443989.1:15703070-15711255 GCF_000243295.1 Trichechus manatus latirostris
AAATGCTGGAGAGTTTTTGGAGAGACTAGGACACTTATCCACTGTTGGTGAGAATACAAAATGGTACAACCACTTTGGAAATTGATCTGGCGCTTCCTTAAAGCTAGAAATAGAAGTACCATACATCCAGATATCCCACTCCTTGGAATATATCCTAGAGAAACAAGAGCCATCATAGGAATAGACATATGCACACCCATGTTCATCACGGCACTGTTCACAATTGCAAAAAGATGGAAGCAACCTATGTGCCCGTCAATGGATGAATGGATAAACAAATTACGGTATATCCATACAGTGGAATATTAAGCAATAAAGAACAACTATGAAGCTGTGAAACATCGTATAACATGGTGAAAGCTGGAACTTATTATGCTGAGTGAATTTAATCAGTCACAGAAGGACAAATACTGTATAAGACCACTATTATAAGAACTCAATAAAAGCTTTAAACACAGAAGAAAACATAATTTGATGGTTATGGGGGTGGGGAGGGAGGGTGAGGATTATTCACTAACTAGATAGTAGATAAGAATCATCTTAGGTGAAGGGAAGGACAGCACACGCTACAGGGGTAGTCAGTGCAACTGGACTAAACAAAAGCTAAGAAGGTTTCTGAACACAATCAAATACTTTGCGAGACAGAGTAGCAGGGATAGGGGGCCTGGGGACTATGCTTTCATGGAACATCTAGACCAATTGGCATAACAAAGCTTATTAAGAAAATGTTCTGCATCCTACTTCGGTGAGTGGTGTCTGGGGTCTTAAAAGCTTTCAAGCGGCCATCTAAGATGCATCCATTGGTCCCAACCACTTGGAATAAAGGAGAACAAAGAACACAGAAGACACAACGAAAGTATTAGCCCAAGAAACAGAATAGGCCACAGAAACCAGAGACTTCATCAGCCTGAGACCAGAAGAACTAGATGGTGTTCGGCTACCACCAATGAACATCCTGACAAGGAACACAACAGAGCTTCCCTGATGGAGCAGTAGAAGGATGGGTTGCAGAACTCAAATTCTAGTAAGAAGACCAGAGTTAATGGCCAGACTGAGACTGGAGGTGCCCCGGAAAGCATGGCCCCTGGAATCTCTATCAGCGCATAACTCAAACAACTTCTGAGGACAACTCTTCAGACAGAGATTGGATTGGACTGTGGGACATAAAGCGATACTCGTGAAGAGTGTGCTTCTTAGTCAAGTAAATACAACAGATCATAGGGGCAACTTCTGTCCAGAGGTGAGATGGGAAGGCAGAGAGAGTTATGAGCTGGTTGAAAGGTCATGGGGAATCAGGGGCAGAAAGGAGGAGTGTGCTGTCACAGAATGAGGTGAGCAATTAGGGTCTCATAACAAAGTATGTAAAAAAAAATTGTATGGGAGAGTAACTTGAAATGTAAACTTCATTTACTTGTAACAATAAAAAACAGAACTGTAACTATTCAAGAAGCCCACTTGTCAGACAAAGATTAGACTATCCTATAAAATAAATAATAACACACGTGAGGAACTTACTTAGTTTAATCAAATATAGAAGACAAAATGGGCAGCTCTTGTACAAAGGAAGATGAGAAAGTAGAAAGGGGAAAGAACTGGATGAATGAACACAGGGAACCTGAGATGGAAAGAGGGAACATTCTGTCACATTATAGGAATTGCAACCAATGTCACAAAACAATTTGTTTATAAATTTTTGAATAAGAAATTAACATGAGCTTTCTCCTAAAGTATGAAAGAAAGAAAGAGCGAGAGAAAAAGATAGAGAAGGAAAGAAAGAAAGAAGGAAAGCAAGCAAGCAAGAAAGAAACCATAGAGATGTAAGATCCCTTGGAAAAAATGTTAAGACAACAGAAAGAAGTGAAATAAGAAAGTATGAGTTACTAGATATCACGGAAGAGTGGGTGAAAAAAAAATGTATCCTTCATAGCAATGAGAGCAAAATTAGAAGGAATATATGGTTAAATAGAACCTGCTGAAAACACATAAAGGGATAAATTGAGTAGAAATGAGGAAGTGAGTAAAATAAAGAGAAATGAAGAAACATTTTAAAGGAATTTAAAAAAGATAGATATAAAGTCAAGCAAAGGAGATATAATTGCATAACTGAAGCGTGAGGAAAACAAACATAAGTAATTTAAAGATTTACTTATAGAAAATGTTCCTAAAATAAAAGAACACTTGAACCAACATAATGAACGGATCCAATGTATCCAAGAAGAAATTTACCCAGAACAAATAAGCTATATCCTAGTAAAGCTGCTGAACTTCAAAGATAAAATTAGAATTAATGAAAAAAACAAGTCATTTAACAGGAGGTGGAGGTGGGGATAAATCTAGGTTTAATTTTATCAATAGCAATGTTCAATGCTGGAAAACCCTCAAAGAAGATTCTGGCTATCTAATGGCTTCTGTCAAGTATAAAAGCATAAAACAAAATGTTTTGAGCATGCTTATTGTTCCCTTGAGTTCTACTTAATGATTGTATTAGATGACAAACACAGACTAACCAAAAGATGTCCTGAGAAACATGACAAAGACTAACAGGGAGCAATGAATATATTTATCTAAGGCTAAAATAATTTGGAGCCCTGAGGGCGAAGTGGTTAAGAGCTCAGGCTGCTAACCAAAAGCTCGGCAGTTCGAATCCACTAGCCACTCCTTGGAAACCATATGGGGCAGTTTTACTCTGTTCAATAGGGTCTCTGTGAGTTGGAATCGACTTGACGGTACACAACAATGACAACAACAAGACTAAAATATGTGGGGATTAGGGTGGAAAAACAAAAATCTGAATTTTATAAACCTGGCTATGTAAAAATGAAAAATTAACAAGAGTCGCAAAAGAAGGAAGAAAGAAAAAGACACTGTAAACAAAACAAGAATAAAGTGTGAATTTTGTGAATGTAGAGACTACATATTTAAGGAGAACAAAGGGTCATTATTGGAGTCATTGTAAAACACGGAAGCTTGAACTACACAGAGAACCATAGCAGTGTTCCTGGGTAATATTTAGATTAGGTGAATTTGTTGTTGCTAAATAGTTCTAGCTAGGGAGGCAAGAGAGGCAATCTGATACCTCAGAAGAGCATTTCAGAATAAATGTCCTCTCCTCTGCTCTAGCTCCTTGTCTTATCTGCAGGTTACTGTTGGGAATGCTGTCTCCATGTCTATACATAATAGGAGTAAGCTAGAGGGTATATATGACATGCTGTATGTATCAGAGAGGAAGCTGTGAAATAAAACTACTTGGGTACATGCACCATTGATTTATCCACACTTGGAGGCACTCACATCTGTGCTTCTTGTTCCATTAGATTCTGAATGTCCTCGTTGTATAGGCACTTCAAATTGACATTTCTTCACTCTCCTCTGGAAGAGCTGCACATGATAATGGGTCAGTTCTACCACATGAGTGTTATGGATTAAATTGTGTCCCTCAAAAATATGCCCCTGCTATACTGTAATTATAATACCATTCTGGAATAAGGTTTACTTTATTATGTTAATGAGGCAGATTTAGTGTAGGGTGTGCCTTGAGTCAACTTCTTTTGAGATATAAAAGGAGTAAATTAGCAAGGAAGAAAAGAAGCACGGTTGAGGGAAGACAGATGACATACAACTTGAAGATCACCAAGGAGACAAAGAACGTCCAGCCTAGAGGTTCTGGAAAGACAGAAAGACAATTCCCCAGATCTGACAGAGAAAGAACAGCTTCCCCCAGATCTGGTGTCCTGAATTTGAACTTCTATCCTCCTAAACTGTGAAAAAATAAATTTCAGTTTGTTAAACTTACCCACTTGTGGTAGTTCTGGTGTAGCAGCAGATACTAGATAACTAAGACAGAATTTGGTACCAAGAAGTAAGATTACTGCTGTAACAAATACCTAAAAAGTGGTAGTAATTTTTGAACTGGGTAATGGGTGGAAGCTGGAAGAGTTTTAAGGTGTCTAATAATAAAAGTCTAGAGACTGCTGGTAGAATTATGGACATCAAAGACAATTCTTTTGAGGCATCAGAAGGAAGTGAGTAGAGCAATAGAGAAAGTCTCTATCATCTTAGAGAATATGTACGACATCATTAACAGAATGCTGTTAGACATATGGATATGAAATGTGATTCTGGTGAGGCTTTAAAAGGAAATGATGAACATCTGATTGGACAATGAGGAAAGGTTATGCTTTTTATGCAGTGGCCAAGAACTTGTCTGAATTACCTTCAAATGTTTGGTAGAAGGTAGAATTTGTAAGTAATGAACTTGAATGTTTGGCTGAGGAGATTTCTAAGCAAGATTTTAAAGGGGCTGCATAGTTTCTACTTTCCACTTATAGTAAAATGGAAAAGATGGACTTAAAAAATAACTGTACAGGACTTCCAGCATCATGGCGCTCTAGGCAGAAGCACCACACCATCCCTCCACAGCAAAAATCCAAAAAACTAAGCCAAACAGAGAAAACGGCAATCCTGAAACCCTAAAACATCATATGAAGAGATAAAGAACTCAGCCAAGCACCAAATGGAGTGAGAAAATTACAGAGAACAGAGAGCAAGGAGAGATTCATGTTGAGGTCCCCTATCAGCTGACGCAGCCTGGATCAACCATCATGGACTCCCATCAGAGACCAGTGAATGGGGGTACAAGAATGTAGCTTCATGGAGCTTCCAGCAGGAAACAGAAGAACTGGTAAATACCTATATACGCTTTCCCACCCCCCACCCTTCTTCACCACCACTCGGACTCCTCTACTTCCTGCGGCCACAGTCTCTTGGCCAAGAAGCACTGACTGCTTGGATTCCACCCCCTGCCCTGGCCGACTCCCTAAGTGCTATTTGTTGGATGCTGGGGTTGCTTTTTCCTGCTTCTTTTGATTTCTTCCTTACATCTCACCACATCCCCCTCCTTTCACTCAAATACCGGGCTCTGTGCGCCACCATTGCTTCTTCCTAAGGGGCTGCAGAGCTCTGTATGAGTGTGGAACTGCTTCCAGGTCTGGGCTGCCATACTGGTGGGATCCTGGGGGTTTTGTTTGTTTGTTTGTTTTGAACCGTTTGTTTTCTTTTCATTTTCTCGAGTTGAGAACATGTTCTGGCTGGGCAGAGCTGTGCAGCTTGGGACCTACCCCCTCAGCTTGAGCAGATGTGCAGAGGGATCCCTGAGGGAATTTCTTTATTTTTCTCCTGTTTTTTGGGGGGGCTTTTCTTGTTCTCTTGTCATTTTAAATTTGTTTTGTTTTGTTTTCCCCCTTTATCCCTTTTTGTCTTTATTCATTAGTCAGTTTTTTGTCTCTATATACCTTCCTTCTCTTCCTGTCCCGTGATTACCTGGTGCTGAATACCTCTACACCTTCTAGCCAGGCTGTACTGCAACATCTGGGAACAACTTCCCAAGACCACATAGCCTCACCAGTGGGATTCCTGGGAGCTTTGCTGTTCTTTTTTCTTTCTGATTTTCATTTATTCATTTTTTTCTCTTCTTCCTCTTCCCCTTTTTGCTTTTCTCCATTTCAAAGTCTCTCATCACTCCAACGACAAGCTCCCCTAGCACTCTTTTTTGTTTGTTTATCTCTTTTTGGCTCCTATTCTTCTTTCCTCTCTCCCATATCCATCTTAGCTCCACACATCACAATCTCCCCCCTCCGTCCTGCCTACGTGCACCAAGTGCTTAACATCACACCACCAAGCAGCACAAGCACAGCCTACTGGAACCTGCCTTACACTGATTATCGACCCGCCCTAGTGGTTGTAGTAAGTGCCACAAACAAGCTATCCCAGCAACTCCTCTTCAGCTAGACCTGCCCTGCTGTACCATGTCTGAGCGACAAACCCTGCCCATTGGAGAAGATAGCGAAAAGTATCATGGCTACAGATAAGCAAACAACAAAGAACACACAGCTCGCCTGCTCTGACATAGCCAAATTAAAAAAAAAAAAAAAGGACGAAACAAATCTACAATCAATAAAAGAGAAAAGCAACTACTGAATGCCCTGAAGACAGCAGACAATATCAAAACATTTTCAAAAAAGGACAGGGTGGTTCCAGTAGGCATCCAAAATAAAACACCAGATGACTTTCCAGTGGAAGAAAAGGCACTAGAGCTACAAGATAGTGAATTCAAATCTCTAATACTCAAAATTATCCAAGAGTTGAAGCAAAAAGCAGACAAAAATGAGGAAAAAATAGACAAAATTATGGGAAAGGCAGACAAAGTAATGGAAAATACAGACAAAAATTGAAGAATTCAGGAAAATAATTCAGGAACAAAATGCCAAAATAAATTCACAACTAGACATTATGCAAAAACAACAATTAGAAACACAAGATAAACAACAAGATTTCAGAAATGGACAGTGTCATAGAAGGGGTGAGGAGCAGATTTGAAATGGTGGAAGATAGGACCAGTGGAATTGAAGATAAACACCTGGATACAACTCTGTCCGAGGAAAACTCAGAAAAAAGGACAAATAAAAATGAAGAGACCCTGAGAATTATGTGAGATACAATCAAAAGCGAAAATTTGCAAGTGATTGGAATTCCAGAACAGGAGGAGAAAATAGAAAACACAGAGAAGATCATTGAAGAACTGCTGACAGAAAACTTCCCCAATATCATGAAAGATGAAAAGTTGGCCATCCAAGAAGTTCAACGAACCTCATATAGGATAGGCACTAAAAGAAAATCACCAAAGTATATCATAATCACACTCGCCAAAACCAAAGACAAACAAAGAATCCTGAGAGCAGCTCGTGAAAAACAAGAAGTCACATACAGAGGAGAAACAATAAGACTAAGCTCAGATTATTTGGCAGAAACCATGCAGGCAAGAAGGCAATGGGATGACATATATACAACTCTGAAAGAAAAAAATTGCCAGCCAAGAATAATATATCCTGCAAAACTCTCGTTCAGATATGGTAGTGAAATTAGGACATTTCCAGATAAACAGAAATTCAGTGACTATGTAAAAACCAAACCAAACTTACAAGAATTATTAAAGGGAGTCCTTCAATCTGAGAATAAACAACATCAGCTCACAGGTTCAATCTAGGATGCAGGAGAGTACCAGCCAGATACCAATCTAGGAAATGAACTCTCAAGGACTATTCAAAACCAAAAGAAATACAACAGGGAATCAGAGCAGTTAATCTGTAAATGACAATAACATCAGAACAGTAAAATAGGAAATAAACAGTGTAGGTATAGAACATTCCAAGCGGTCTATTATTACAAGATGATACCAACTAATAATAGACTGCTTTGAACTTAGAAATATGAGGGTAAATTTCATGGTAACCACAAAGAAAGTTAACAAACATACTCATAAAAATAAAGAGGAAAAATATAAAGTCTCAGTAAAAACAAAACCTACGCACAGAAAAAAAAAGAAGAAACAACCCCCCCCAAAAAAAAAAAAACAAACAAAAGGAATTTAGCACAGGAGAGTAAAAAGAACAAAGACACCTTCAACAACACAAAAAAAAAGCACTACAAAATGAAAGTAATAAACTCACGTCTATCAATAATTACACTGAATGTAAATGGACTCAATGCACCCATAAAGAGATAGAGAGTGACAGAATGGATAACAGAACAGGATCCATCAAAATACTGTCTACATGAGACACACTTTAGAAACAAAGACATGAATTTACTAAAAATCAAAGGTTGGAAAAAATATATCAAGCTAACAACTACCAGAAAAGAGCAGGAGAGACAATACTAATCTCAGATTAAATAGACTAAAACAAAATCCACCATAAAAGACAAAGAAGAACACTATATAATGATTATGGAGAAGATCCATCATGAAGAATAACCATAATATCTATGCACAAATGACTGGGCTCCAAAATACATAAAACAAACTCTAACAGCACTGAAAAGAGAGATTGACAGTTCCACAATAATAGTAGGAGACTTCAACACAACACTCTCACTAAAGAACCGAAAAACTAAAAAAACAAACTCAGCAAAGATAGAGAAGACCTAAAGGGCACAATAAGCCAACTTGACCTCATAGGCATATATAGAACACTCCATCCAACAGCTGCAAAGTACACATTCTTTACCAATGCACATGGAACATTCTCCAGAATAGACCACATCTTAGGCCGCAGAGCAATCCTCAAAAAGATCCAAAACTTTGACATAATACAATGTATCTTCTCTGACCACAATGCCATCAAGGTAG
>NW_004443989.1:15712150-15724988 GCF_000243295.1 Trichechus manatus latirostris
ACCAAGTAGGATTCATACCAGGTATGCAAGGATGGTTCAACATTAGAAAATCAATCAACGTAATCCACCACATAAATAAAAGGAAAGAAAACAATCACATGATCATCTTAATTGATGCAGAAAAGGTATTTGACAAAGTCCAACACCCATTCCTGGTAAAAACTCTCAACAAAATAGGTATAGAAGGCAAATTTCTCAACATAATAAAGGACATCTATGCAAAAGCAACAGCCAACATCATTCTTAATGAAGAGAGGCTGAAAACTTTCCCCTTGAGAACAGGAACAAGACAAGGATGCCTTTATCACCACTTCTATTTAACATTGTGCTGCAAGTTCTAGCTAGAGCAATAAGGCAATAAAAAGAAATAAAAGGCAAACAAATTGGTAATGAAGAAGAGAAACTTCCCTGTTTGCGGATGATATGATACTATATGTAGAAAACCCTAAAGACTTCAAGAGAAACCTACAGGAGCTAATAGAAAGATTCAGCAGACTAGCAGGATACAAGATAAACATACAAAAATTGGTTGGATTCCTATGCACCAGTAAGGAGAACAAAGAAAAGGAAATCAGGAAACAATATCATTTATAATAGCCCCTAAAAAAATAAACTGCTTAGGAATAAATCTAACCAGGAATGTAAAAGACATATACAAAGAAAACTACAAAACAGTACTGCAAGAAACCCAAAGAGATCTACATAAATGGGAAAAATACCATGCTCTTGGATACGTAGACTCAACATTGTGAAAATGACAATTCTACCCAAAGCAATTTACAAATACAATGCAATCCCTATCCAAAAAAAAAAAAAAAAATCTTCAAAGAGATGGAAAAAAAGTCCCAAATAAATAAAGCTCTATTGAAGAAGAATAAAGTTGGAGGACTCACACTACCTGACCTCAGAACCTACTATACAGCTACGGTAGTCAAAACAGCCTGGTACTGGTATAACGACAGATACATTGACCAGTGGAACAGAATTGAGAACCCAGATGGAAATCCATCCACCTTCGGTCAACTGATCTTTGACAAGTGCCCAAAGTCCATCAAATGGGGAAAAGACATTCTTTTTAACAAATGGTGCCGGCAAAACTGGATATTCATCTGCAAAAAAATGAAACAGGACCCATACCTCACGCCACATACAGAAACTACTTCAAAACGGATCAAAGACCTAAATATAAAGCCAAAAACTATAAAGTTCATGGAATTAAAAATAATACCAATGCTACAGGCCTTAATACACAGCATTAACAGGATACAAGCCATAACTATCAACACACAAACCCCAGAAGATAAGCTAGATAACTGGGATCTTCTAAAAATCAAACACCTATGCTCTTCAAAAGACTTCACCAAAAGAGTAAAAAGAGAACCTACAGACTGGGAAAAAATTTTGGACAGTACAAGTCAGACAAAGGTCTAATCTCCATAATCTACAAGAGAATCCAACACCTCTACAACAAAAAGACAAATAATCCTATTAAAAAATGGGCAAAGGAAATGAAAAGACACTTCATCAAAGAACACATTCAAGCGGCCAACAGACACATGGGGAAAAGCTCGCGATCACTAGCCATTAGAGAAATGCAAATTAAAGCCACAAGGAGATTCCTTCTCACCCTGGCATTACTGGCATAAATCAAAAACACCGGAAATAACAAATGTTGGAGGGGCTGCGGGGAGATCGGAACTCTTATGTACTGCTTGCGGGAATGCAAAATGATATAACAATTTTGGAAATGATATGGCACTTCCTTAGAAAGCTAGAAATAGAAATACCATACGATCCTGCAATCCCACTCCTTAGAATATATCCTAGAGAAATAAGAGTCGTTACTCGAATAGACGTATGCAGACCTATGTTCACGGCAGCATTTTTCACAATAGCAAAAAGATGGAAACAACCTAAATGCAATCAACAGGTGAATGGATAAACAAACTATGGTATATACACACAATGGAGTACTATGCAACGGGAAAGAACAATGATGAATCTGTGAAGCATTCTCATAACATGGATGAAACTGGAGGACATTATACTGAGTGAAATAAGTCAATCACGAAAGGACAAATATTGTATCAGACCACTATTGTAAAAACCCACGAAAAAGTTCATACACAAAATGTAACAATCATTGTTGGTCACCAGGGATGGGAGGGGTGGAGGGGAAATACTAAATAGGCAATAGATAAGTGGTATCTTGGGTGAAGGGTGAGACAGTACACAACACTGGGGAAACCAGCACAACTTGTACAATGAATGGTCATGGAAGCTTCATAGACACATCCAACCTTCCTGAGGGACTGAGTTGCTGGGCGGAGGGCTGTGGAGACCATGGTCTCAGGTAACATGTAGCTCGATTGGCATAACACAGTTTATAAAGACAATGTTCTACATACTACCTTGGTGAGTAGAGTCTGGGGTCTTAAAATACTCCACTGGTCTAATCCCTTCACGAGCAAGGGAGAATGAAAAGAACAGGATACAAGGAAAAGATTCGTCCAAAGTACTAATGCACCACAGCCACGGAGGCCCCCACCAGACTGAGTCCAGTACAGCTAGATGGTGCCCGGCTACCACCACTGACTGCTCTGACTGGGATCACGACAGAGGGTTCTGGACAGAACTGGAGAAGGATGTAGAACAAAATTCTAACACACAAAAAGAGACCAGATTTACTGGCCTAAAGGAGACTGGAGAAACCCCGAGAGTATTGCCCCCAGACACCCTTTTATCTCAGTGGTGAAGTCACTTTCCAGGTTCACTGTTCAGCCGGGGAGTGGACAGCCCCATAAAACCAAAAGGGACTAATGAGGCACAGCAGTCCAGAGACAAGGACTAGAAGGCAGAAAGGGACAGGAAAGCTGGTGATAAGGAACCCAAGGTTGAGTGAGGACAGTGTTGACTTCTAGTGGGGTTGTTAACCATTGTCATAGGGCAATATGTGTACTGTTTAATGAGAAACTTTTTTGTCCTGTAAACTTCATCTAAAGAAAGAATAACAATACAACTGGAAGAACGTAATTGTTGTCACTGAACTGTGCATGTAGAAATTTTTGAAATGGATGGTGTATCTTTGGCTATGTATATTTTCTCCAAAAAAAAAAAAAGGTCGACAACGGAGAGGGTTGACATGTGTGTGGTTGTAAACCAGTGTCATAAAACAATATGTGTACCGACTGTTTAATGAGATTCTGTTTGTTCTGTAAACCTTAACCTGAAGTACAATTAAAAAAAAATAATTGTACAAACAGAACTCAAGGATTTGGAGAATTCTGTTGTAAAAACTAAGGGCATGCGTACTAGAATTTTCACCAAGATTGTGGCTACATAGTCTTTTGTTAAAGAGATTAGGCCTGTTACTGATGAATCTAACCAACTACCACATCAGAAATCCATCAGCTTAAAATGAAGGGAATAAAGACAGAATGAAAGGAAAGAAAACTGTCTGCCTCCTGAAATTTTACAGGAAACAGGCCAAAGGAGATATATCTGTTGTTCTCCAAGAATGGAAAAGGATCTTCCTTGGAGAAGTTTGGAGATCAGCAGAACTATTGAGAGGAACATAGGAAGCAGAGCTGCCTAAGTTTCAAAGGATGGAGACACAGCCTCCTAGGTTTCAAAGAGTCAGATCTGCACTAACTCAGTTCCAAAGTGTAGGGTTGCTCCTCACTTAGGCCAAGAACATGAGGCCATTGCCTAAAGCTGAGACGGCAGGGCTGTCACATCCAAGGAACAGAAGAACAGGGCCTGCCAGTGCCGAGGGGGAAGGGTCGCAACTCTGATAGATTAGTTGAATGGGGCCACCCAAAGCACAGGGAGCAGAGTTGGAATCTCAGTGGGCCTAGAAGGCAAGACTGAAGCCAAGGGGCAAGGGGTCTCTACCCAGAATCAAAACAGTGTGGCCAACATCCAGAGCCAGGTGAGCATGGACATTGCACAGATGACCTCAGAGAACACAAGATTATTTTCAAGCCTTGAGAGTAAATTTATTTTGTTCTGCTGGGTTTTGGACTTGCCTGTTGCCTGTTTCCCTTTCTTTCCCTCCAATTTCTCTCATTTGTAATGGGAATTTCTACCTTTAAGCCACCCACTTTTGGTATTTAGAAATCAGACATCCGGCTGAGTTCAATATGAGTCCATGGTGCACAGGAGAGAGAAAGGATACATAGAGGAATATCAAGGTTGAACTCAGAGAGGAGGATCCCACATTGGGGAAAACATGGGTAGAGATATTTATATGATGACTTGCCTGGAGTGAGATCACATGGAGCAGAGGCAGCAGGGAAGATATTCCTAGGGAGGAGGGGGTACAGGAGGTACATTTCTAGCTGCCATGATGAACAGAAGTCAACCTAGACAATGGAATCACCAAAGAAGATGGTAGATCTTGGGGATTAAGGAAAAAAAAAATCAGCATGTAAGTTACAAATCATCACATCCTCATGGAAAGTTTGGAGAGAAGTTATGAAAGAAGAGTGGAGACACTGGGGGGACATAGGTGCATGACATAAACTAGAAACACACTTTGAACTCTATGAGATGGTTGGATAATTATCCTGGTGGTAATTGAGGCACAATGAGGAAATGAACACTTTCTTTTCCTTCCTTCTGAATCATGGGACAGGTGAGCATAAATCACCTGTTAGGAAGTTTGGTTATTATTATACAGAGTTGGACAAGAATCTGAATAAAGTTTTGAAAAGGATATCAAGATGAAAATCACAGAAATGATACCCAAGAAAGCACAAATATAGGAGGTTGCTGATGGTAAATCATGATGGTAAATCATGGAGTGTTGGCTTGGGAAGATGACGTAGAGAACACTTCAAGTCAGAAGACGTAGGACAGGAAAAATGGCTGTCCTGTACATCCAGAGGATGTGCTGGCTCAGCAGGTCACCATGACAATATTTCATTTGGCAGTGGAAAGGTTTGTAATTGGTGTGGTCAATAGTGTTAATACCTGTTAGGGGAACTTACCAGGTGATATTGTGGTCTCATCATTCATTTAACTCTTGTCCTACACTAGGAAATTAGCGATGGTCGCAGGTCAAGGGAAACTGGTGTAAGAAGGAAGAAGCAGTGGTGTTATCCAGAAATCAAGAAATACGAATCTGTCTTAGTAGATAAGAACTATATTGTCAGGCAAGATGTCCCAGCAAAGGAAGCTCCACGGACGGTGGGCACCTCCATTGTGGACTATAATAAAGCTAGACATTCATTATACAATGAATACCTCAGGTACTACCCAAATTTCTCACTTTGAGAAATGTGTCAATAATAGGAAAGCCCTAAACACTATGCTCTGACCCAGCCCCTGGCCCTCCACCCCATCCTCATGTCTCTCTACACTCCAAGGTGTTGTCAGTTACTTGGTGGCTCAGTGACTGCAGTGGTGCTGAGGTCACCAGTCAGATATTTCACAGAAGTCAAATAGGCAAGAAGAAATGCAGAGTTGAGTTTTATACTCTAAGGCCTTCTTGTCCCACAGAGCTGACTTTGCTGCCCCCTATTGGGCACTAGCTATCATTTGATTAGGTAATACCTGAGAAGTGCTTAGAAGAGTGGTCATTCTATAATAAAAACTTTCACTGTTATTAATATTACAAGTTAAGTAAGTGCAAGGGTGTGGCAAATCCAATGATATCATACAGTACAGTAACAAAGTGAAGAAAAACTACTTTTTTAAGGACAACATGTAAATATTTATCCTAAAATTTCAAATATTTCATAGAGTTTGACTCAGTGACAATACTATAGGAAATCATAAAACCACAGCTGGAGTTATGAACAGAAGAAATATAATGTGCACTCCATCTTCCTTCTTCCAATTATTCATACCACTTAAACATTCTTTGAAATATTGGCAAGGCTGTTTTGCTGTTACTGTTTTTTATGTTACTTTGTTTTCTCCCTTTAAATATCATAACGACATTCAGTTTTATAATATCTCTTAAATTTGAGGACATTAAGGTACGCTTGTCTACACACAACAGACAAGAAGGAAGGAATTTTGAAGCAACCAGCTTTAATAAAACACCCAAAAAAATAATTACATTGTGCAGAGACCCAAGCTGTGGCAACCAATTTGACATTTCTACCTTGAATAAATAGTAAATGGTAAGTTAAATTTTCACTATCTTAACACATAAATCTCATTTGAATACTGGGTTTCTGTGTAGTTAATATTTAGTTCATACAGCATTTGTAGTCCATACAAATTTATCTCTTTAACCTTTTCAAGGCTTTAAGAAATACCTTAACTTTACACAGAAAAATGAACTAGATATGTGCTCATTCTTTCAAACAATGCCCTTAAAAAAAAAAGAAAAAGAAAAGAAACTTTCCTCTCAGAAGCTCACCATCAAGTTTAGACATAGATTGTCATAGACCATGGGAAATACTGCACTACAGGGAACACTGGAATCTCAAAACAAAGCATACCAAGAATGGAAGAGATGGCCACACTCAAATAGGTAATAAATCAAGTGCAAGTATGGGTAAATGCAAATGTATAATTTAATTAATTAGCATTAAAGACAACAAAAAACTCGGTGAGGGCAAAGCCTGAAACCAGAAGTCACAGACTACGATAGTGAAAATTTAAAAACAGAATAAGCATTATTCATAATTCACAAGTAATACTATGAAAAATCGACTGTCATTATGCATGGCAGTAGATTAAGAGACAATAATTGGGAAAACTGAACACAACGAAAGTGACATGAAGATAAGTTTTCTTAGAGATAATCCAGAGACTATGGAATGCATAAGAGGGATTGTGAAGGTTTCTCGCTCCGGGACCAACTCATGCAAACACTGGGTCAATCTATCTTGGCAAAAGCAGAAACACGAGTCAGTTACATTAGACACTTACTTAATTCTATATAAAGTGTGAATAAGGTCATTTCCAGTATTAATTAAGAGCTCTTCTGACTGGGTAGTCTTTTCTGCAGTATGCAACTTAAAAAGTAAAAAAATCATGGATTTAAATGTATATTATGACCTCCAAATATGTAAAAATACGATTTTCCTGTTTAGACATCATAGGACTGAAAAGTGAGTGTCTCTAATGCCTGCTGAACTTTAACTCCATCACAAACAGAAGACAGGCAAGAGCATTGGTTAGGATATCAAGCAAATGGCCCTCTGTGATGCCTGTGAGAATAATTTCATATTTTCTTTTTTATTTTAAAGTTTTTCTCAGCAGTGATACACTCTTCTTACTCCTTACATTGGTGATTAAGGAAAAAAGCAAACAAACAAACAAAAAACTGTCCTTTGGGTCCACAGGAGAAAATGATCTGTATCTTCCACCTCTTTTAATTACAGAATCCATCAACTGGTATTGTGTCCACTTCCTCTCAGAAACCCAAATAGAGATGTTATCTCTAAATTGAATGTCAAAAAACTTATTTGTAGGATGTTCTGGATGACAGAATACAACATTGACCACAAAGAGAAAAAGAAAGTAATTTAAGGGCTGCTTTCCTGTTGTGATCTGGTATACAGGAAGATAAGAACTAAGGAGGTTAGAGCGAGAAGTTGTTCACTACATGCAATGAAAGTTCCAGGAGAAGAGGAGGGGACATTGGTCATAAACATGTTTTGAAGTCATTACACATGAGGATGTCACTAGTTGAGGAAACATCCCTGTCAGTGTAATCCTGAAAACAAACACATCCCAAATACCTTCATTTCCTCCAAGAAAATCAAATATGAATATATTCTCTAATATAAAAAGTTATAAACTATGTCACCCCTGAGAATGTGCCTCTCAACCACAGTGAGTGTAGTGGACCTAGGAATCAGCTCTGTGCTCTGAAACTCATCGCCTGGTTTGTGCAGAAGCCTCAAGTCCTGAGTGTACCCCCACTCAAGGTCTAGGAGGGACAGCAATACTAAGTCAGTACAGTTTCTAGGAGACATGGGATTTCTCTAATGAGTACTTCTGGAATGAGGACACCTGAAGATTTTCTGAACATTTCTCGGACTGCACAACAGTTTAGAAAAGTTCCACACAACCTTCCATCTCTCTCTCCTTCCATCAGGGTCAGACTTGCAACATGGGCTGACAGCATCCCAGTCTCCTTGTCCTCCTAATCTGCATTTTCTCTCACACAGGTGTCTTTTCAATAAAATCCATGCAAACTTATTTCTCTTTTGGTGTCTGCATCTTGACTAATCCATACTCTTTAACAAAGTTGTTGATAATGTGAACACGTTTGCATTGGCAAATATAAACTACATAACACCCATGAATTAGGTAACCTTGCTGAACAAGACAGAAAGAAAACAGACTAAGAAAAAGAGACACCAGATGAGTGCTGAGTCTCTCTTGCACACTCCTATGTGAGGAGTGTCAGATGTGAAACTCATTCTGCATTTATATATTACTGACCCTGACCTAGCCAGCCTCTTGTCTCTAACCTGAATCCCAAAGAGTGACCTAAGTAATACTGAGGTCTCTGCCCTGAGTCTGACTTTTTGAAGCAGATTGCCAGACCTGTCTCCCAAGGTATCACTGGGTTGTTATGAACTGCTAAAATTTAAGCTAGTTATGGAACATTTAACTGTTTGTGCCACTCATGGACTCCATCTGCCCAGAGTCTGACTGGAAAGCTCCTTAGGTTTTCTTGAGCTTCATCAGAATTCTGATCCTAGGACCCCTGGCAGAGTCAGTTCCCCTCCAAAAGAGAAAGGTTGCTTTTCTGCCAGTGAAAGTGTTTTCTCCTGTTAAAATATAACTTTTACATAGAGAGATTCCCTGAAGGAAACTGTTAGATGAAGAAGAATCTCCAGATCACAACAAGAAACCAGCCCTTAGCCTACATCTGCACCTGAAGCCTGTTCTCAGTGTGTCCTGAGTGCCCCTTGCAGCCCAGCCACTTCTCTGCAGGTAAGTTTGTTCCTGAGTTCACATTGACTTTCTCTCGCTGTGTCTCTCATATAGTAATACACACCATGCCCTCAGCTCTTGGGCTGTCAATTTGCAGATAAAGCGTGTTCTTGGCATTGGCTCTGATGATTGTGAATCAGCCCTTCACAGAGTCTGCATAGCATACGGCATTACCACCATTACTAATGTATAACATCCACTGCAAGCCTTTGCCTGGAGCCTGATGACCCAGTTCATGTCCTGCTACTGAAGGTAAATCCAGAGGCTGCCCAGAAGAGTCTCAGAAGCCCACAGGCTGCCCACCAGCTATACCTCACACTGGACACCAGAAACACAGAGACATCCTGGTCAGGAAAACTGTCACACGTATCCAGAGTTTTCCTCACTTACATCTACTCACATACTCAACATCTCTTGTTCTCTATAAAATGATCTTTTAAAAGAGCAACAAGGAAAACTGAGCTCAGCACAGACTTCATGGTGACTCCTCTGTGATCAGTCCTGATCACTGAATGGGGACACCTGGAATCCTAGGGCGGGGTTCTTCTCCCAGAGTTGCAGGTTTGGGGCTGGGCTGGGTTTTGTCAGCAAACAGAGAGGCCTTATAGCATGTCCTTCTACTATATATCAATCTCAAGGGTTGGATGACTTCAGAAAGAACTGTAGCCAAGAACAGACATGAGTGTCCTTGGAGCGTTTTGTGGCAGTGATAGCATGTGAAAAAAACATGATTTCTTATTTTGGGATTGTTCTGTACTAAACTCTTAGCACCCATCATCTTATTTCATTTTTACATAAGCACTAAACATGTGCTCTGGGTCTCAATGTTACCTAAGTTTATTGATACAAAAGTAGACTAAGAAAGTAGAGGGGTTGTGTGAAGTGTCCAAGAGCATGAATCTGGTAAGCATTACTCCAGTATCTGATAAGCATTATTCCAGTATCTGAGGCTGTGCTCTTGACAAATGGACCCATCTGCTCCTGTGATCCACCTCCATAGCATAGGTGGACATACCTAGTAAGGTTTTTAGAACATCCTACCACTAATGAGAACATGGATGATTTTGCTGCATTCTAGTGCTTATCCAAGGAATCTGTAGAAAATCAGGGTCCACACAGATTAATTCTCAGAAGTCCCTGACATCTACAGTGTCATTATCTATCTCTCTATCACTCCTTTTCTACCAATATATCAGTTTGTTTATTTTTAACAACTTTATGAAGGTGTGACTGACATATAATATACTTCACTTATTTAAGCATATATTTGAATTAAGGTTAACATATGTACATACTAGTGCAACCATCAGCACAACCAGGAGAGTGAACAAGTCCAAAATCTTCAAAAGTTTCCTACTGTTCCTCTGTAATTCCTTTCTCCTTCTCTTCCCTCAGCCCACCCTGTCCCCAGTCAACTACTGTTTTATGTAACTCTAGATTAAGTTGCAGCTTCTAAAATTTATATAAATAAAATTATGCAGCATGCATTTTCATCCCTTTACTAGTTTCACTCACCATTATTATTTAGAGATGCATCTGCTCTGACACATATATAAAGAATTCATTAATGTTAATGCTGAGTAGTATTCCAAAGTATGCAAATACCACAAGTGATTGATGTATCTCCATGCTGAGGGACCTATGGATTGTTTCAAGTTTCTGGCTATTACCTAGAAAGCTGCTACTCAGCTTAGAGATGTAGAGAGCTGAAAAAAGGGAGCCATGCTGGTGCAGTGGTTAAGAGCTTGGCTGCCAACCAAAAGGTTGTGGAAACCCTTTGGGGTAGTTCTTTTTTAATTTTTTTTTTATTGTACTTTGGATGAAGGTTTACAGAACAAATAGTTTCTCATTAAACAGTCAGTACACATATTGTTCTATGACATGGTTTAACAACCCCACGACATGTCAACACTCTCCCTTCTCGACCTCGAGGACTTTGTTTTTGGTCAAAATACACATAGCCAAAGTTACACCATTCCAAAAGTTTCTACATGTACACGATTACATTCTTCCTGTTGTGCTGTTATTCTCACTATCCTTTTCCAAATTATTCCATCACCATTATCTTCAACTAACTGTTACCTGGGCTTCCCACCAAACCTTTCGAGTTGCTATTGTCAATTTGATCTCACATAGATAATTCTTTGTTTTTTTTTTTTTGTACCTTAAAGTTTGCAGAACAAATAGTTTCTCATTAAACAGTACACATATTGCCTTTGACAATGGTTAACCACCCCATGACATGTCAACTCTGTCCCTTCTCAACCTTGGGTTTCTTATCATCACCTTTCCTGTCCCCTCCTGCCTTCTAGTCCTTGTTCCTGGACTGCTGTGCCTCATTAGTCCCGTTTTGTTTTATGAGACTGTCCAATCCCTAGCCGAACAGTGAACTTCAGGAGGGACTTCACCACTGAGCTAAAAGGGTGTCCAGGGACAATACTCTCAGGGTTTTTCCAGTCTGTCAGGCCAATAAATCTGGTCTCTTTTTGTGAGTTAGAATTCTGTTCTACAACCTTTTCCAGCTCTGTCCAGGACCCTGTATTGTGATCCCGGTGAGAGCAGTGAGTGGTTGTAGCCCGGAACCACCTAGCTGTACTGGACTCAGTCTGGTCGAGGCCACGGTAGCTGTGGTCCATTAGTCCTTTGGACTAATCTTTTCCGTGTATCTTGTTCTCTTCATTCTTCATTTCTAGCCTAGTGTTGAGAGCAGTGGAGTATCTTATATGGCTGCTCACAGGCTTTTAAGATCCCAGAGGCTACTCACCAAGGTAGAATGTAAAACATTGTCTTTATAAACTGTGTTATGCCAAGTGAGCTAGATATTCCCCGAGACCATGGTTCCCACAGCCCTCTGCCTAGCAATTCAGTCCCTCAGAGAGTTTGGAAGTGTCTATGGAGCTTCCATGACTTTTCCTTGTACTGTCTTACCCTTCGCCAAAGTTACCACTTATCTATTTTGTTCCCTCCCACCCTTCGCATCCCTCATAACCAACAAAGATTGTTTCTTTTTGTGTGTAAAATTTTACATGAGTTAAATAGTAGAGGTCTCATACAATATTTGTCCTTTTGTGATAGACTTATTTTACTCAGCATGATGGCCTCCAGTTTCATCCATGTTATGAGATGCTTCACAGATTCATCATTGTTCTTTATGTTTGTATGATACTCCATTGTGTGTATGTACCATAGTTTGTTTATCCATTCTTTTGTTGATGGGCAATTAGGTTGTTCCCATCTTTTTGCTATTGTGAACAGTGCTTCAATGAATATGGGTGTGCATATGTCTATTAGTGTGACAGCTCTTATTTCTCTAGGATATAGTCCTAGGAGTGGGATTGCATTTTGTAGTGCTTTTTTTGTGGTTTTCTTTGTTCCTCTTGCTCTTCTCTACTGAGTTCCTTTTGTTTGTGGATTTTTTTTCATTTCTTTAGTTTTGTAGGTTTTGTTTTTACTGAAACTTTAAGTTTTTCTTCTTTATTTTGATGAGTAGGTTTGTTAACTTTCTTTGTGATTACCCTGAAATTTACCCTTAACTTCCTAGATTTGAAGCAGTGTATTATTACTTGGTCTCGCTTGACTTCCTCTCCATTAGAAAGTTCTATACCTACACCATTTATTCCCTCTTTTATCGTTTTGATGCTGTTGTCATTTACAGATTAACCTCTCTGATTCCCTTTTGTAATTCTTTTGGTTTTGCATAGTCCTTAAGAGTTCATTTCCTAGGTTGGTATCTGGCTAGTACAATCCTGTGTCCTAGATTCAGCCTGTGGTCTGATATTGTTTTTTCTCAGATAGAAGGACTTCCTTTAATAAGTCTGGTAAGTTTGTTTTGGTTTTTACATAGTCCCTTAATTTCTGTTTATCTGGAAATGACCTAATTTCACCATCATATTTGAATGAGAGTTTTGCAGGATATATTATTCTTGGC
>NW_004443989.1:15725088-15786343 GCF_000243295.1 Trichechus manatus latirostris
GAGCTTAGTCTTATTGTTTCTCCTCTGAATGTGACTGTTTGTATTTGTTTTTCTCAAGCTGCTCTCAGGATTCTTTATCTTTGTTTTTAGCGAGTGTGATTATGAAATGCCTTGGTAATTTTCTTTTGGGGTGTATCCTATATGGGGTTCATTGAGCTTTTTGAATGGTCAGCTTTTCAGCTTTCATGATATTGAGGAAGTTTTCTGTCAGAAGTTCTTCAAATGATCCTCTCAGTGTTTTCTGTTTTCTCCCCTGGTTCTGGAACTCCGTTCACTTGCAGATTTTTGCTTTTGATTGTATCTCACATATTCTTCAGGGTTTCTTCATTTTTCTTCATTCTTTTTTCTGTTTTTTCCTCAGAGTTGTATCCAAGTGTTTGTCGTCAATTTTGCTGATCCTATCTTCCGTCGTTTCAAACCTGCTCCTCAGCCATTCTATGACACTGTCTATTTCTGAAATCTTGTTGTTTATCTTTTGGATTTTTAATTGTTGTTTTTGTAAGATTTCTAGTTGTGAATTTATTTTAACATTTTGTTCCTGTATTATTTTCTTGAATTCTTCATTTTCTGTCTGTATTTTCCATGATTTGTCTGCCTTTTCTATGAATTTGTGTATTTTTTCCACATTTTTGTCTTTGTTTTTGCTTCACCTCTTGGATAATTCTGAATATTAGAGATTTGAATTCCCTGTCAGTTAGGTCTAGTGCCTTTTCTTCTACTGAAAGGTCATCTGGCGTTTTATTTTGGATGTTTACTGGAACCATCCTGTCCTGTTTTTGTAAATGTATTGATATTGTCTGCTGTCTTCAGGGCATTCGGTGGTTATTTTCCTCATTTATTGATTGTAGATTTGTTTGTTTTGTCCTGCTTTTTTGTTTTATTTGGTTATGTCTGAGCAGGCGGGCTGTGCGTACTTTGTTGTTTGCTCGTCTGTGGGCATGATACTTTTCACCTCCTTCTCCAATTGGCAGGGTCAGTCATTCAGATATGGCACAGCAGGGCAGGTCCAGCTGAAGGGGAGTTGCTGTGATAGGTTTTTTGTGGCAAGTACTAGGGTTGACAATGCAGACTGGGAATTAGTGCAGGGCACATTCCCGTAGGCTGTGCTGCTTGGGACTGTGATATTCAGCACACGGTGCAGGTAGGCAGGAAGGAGGGGGTAGATTGTGATGTGTGGAGCTAAGATGGGTATGGGAAAGACGAGAGAGAGGAGAGAGGAACAGGAGTCAAAAACATACACACAAACAAAAAATAGTGCTAAGCGAGCTTGCTATTGGAGTGGAGAGATGAGAGACTGAGAAATGGAGAAAAACAAAAATTAAAAAAAGAATAAAAGAAAAAAATGAATAAATCGAGAAACTGGAAATGAAGAAAGACAAAAAGGGAATAAGAGAGAGAAGAAAACTAAACAAAGAAATTAAAAAAGCAAAAACAAACAAAAAACAAGAATAAAGAAAAGCCCCCAGGGATGTCCCTGTGTGTCTGTACAGATTAAGGGACTAGCTTCCAAGCTGAGTGGTACCGCCAAGCTAGAAGGGGCTCCCAAGCCAAGAAAAGAAAAAGAAAACAAACAAACAGAACAAATCAGAGCAAACAAAGAAAAACCCAGGGGTCCCACTAGCGTGGCGGCATGGGCCGGGAAACAGTTTCACATTTGAGTGGTGTTTCCTAGCTTTTCAGGAGGAAGCAAAGATGGCACAAGGAGCCAGGTATTTGAGAGAAAGCAGGGGGAAGTGGTGAGAGGTAAGGAAGAAATATAAAGATGCAGAAAAAAACACCAGCAGCCAACAAATGGCACTCAGGGAGCTGGCCAGTGCAGGTGGGTGGAATCCAAGTGGCACTGGGGGGAAGCTTGAGCTTCCCAGCAAATAGACTGTGACTGCAGGAAGCAGAAGAGGCTAAGCAGGGGTGAAGAAGAGTGGGGAATGGGAAAGCCTATATCATGGGTTACCGGTTGTTCTGTCTCCTGCTGGAAGCTCCATGAAGCTGCTTTCTCGTACCTCCTGTTCATTGATCTCTGATAGGAGTCCAAGATGGCAGATCCGTGTGTGGTAGCTGATAGGGAACCTCTCTGCATTTATCTCTCCTCTTGCTCTGTTCTTGGTCAGTTTCTTATTCCATTCGGTGCTGGGCTCAGTTCTTTATCTCTTCAGTTGATGCTTAGGATTTCCGGATTGATATATGACTCTGTTTGACTTAGTCTTTCTGCTCTTTGCTGTGGAGAGACAGCGTGGTGCATCTGACTATAGCTCCACGTTGCCCAGAAGTCTCCTTTGGGGTAGTTCTACTCTGCACAGATAGGATCGTTCTGAGTTGGAATTGACTCCACAGCAACGAGTTTAGTTTTTTTTTTTTTTCCTGGTCTTAGAACAACAACAATAAATGAGTATAAACTGCAAATTAATACATTTTCTTTAACACATCAGAAAATTGAAGTCAAAGGAATAACAATATATCTGAAATCTGAAGAGAAATAGATGCTTCCAGGTAGAAACACATTCAAACTTTAGCTTACCTGTGGCAGAGGGTGACAGATACACGTAAAATAATGAGAAGATGAAGCTAGAAATATTTAATAAATTTCTTAAGGCTGAATCTCTTAAAATCATCATAATGTGAAGCTCCCAGAGGTCACATAGTCAAGAGGATTCCTACTCTCATGCACACACTTCTTCCAAGATTGACGAGAATCCAGTAAAACAACAACCCCTCATGGTGCTGGATGGCAGAGGGAACTGAGGGCACATACAAATGCACCTGGGTCATCTACCATGTCTCTACTAATGAACAAAAGTATTGATCTACAAAGAAAAACCTTCAAACTCTGTGTACTAAAGACACTGGTGAAATTCAGTACAGTCTGAGGGGAAAACAGAGGTCACTAAAATTCTGCCCATAACCATCTCATTCTCTTCCTTGAGGAATAAAAGCCTTATTCTGCAGGAGAAGGGAACCAAAATGGGAAGCTGAGTTCACATATGGAAAACCATTGCAGTTGGGGAAAAAACAGATGGAGGAAAAAAGGCTTTCTACCCTGGAGGAGGAGCAGTAAGTCATGGTATTCCCAAGGTGGCCTCTGGAGGAGGGACAGGGACACTTGGAAGGCCACACTCCACACACAAGTTTACAATTTCCACCTAAGAATAAAACTTTGTCAGAAGAGCAGAGAAAACTTCCTTTAGCCGAAACCCCACCAACAACTGTCAAATTAAATGACACTGGAATTCATCTGGGAGTGCTGACATGACAAATTCTCCATGGAGAGCACAAAGTAAAGAGATAGAGGTTAAAAGAGAAAAAAAAGGTGTCACTAGAGGAAATAAAGTCTCTGGTGCCCATAGCAAAAGAAAATTTCAGCTCTGACAGCCATGGCAGCAATAAACTCCAAATGCAGACATAACTAGATTCACTCAAACTTTCATGATAAAAGACTAGCAATAGTACAGTGTGATCATCTCCAAAGAGATAAATAATTATAAATAAAATAAAATAGATTACAGTTCTTTAATAAAAGTCTAGATTTCAATCAATATTATGGACATACCAGAGGAAAAGAAAACAGTATTTGTAGACAAACTATCAAAGTGAGATTCAAATATGACACAGATACTGGAACTATCAAACTAAACAGTAAACTTAAAATAACTATGATTAATAGGTTAAAACTGCTAAAAGAATGGATAAACAGACTGTATTATCAGATATGTAACCTTAGCAGAGTTATGGAGACCATAAGGAAAAATCCAATAGAAATTCAATAATTAAAGTCATACAGTAGCAGAAAAGAACAATGCCTTTTATGGGATTATCAGTAGACTTGGGACCATTGTGAAAAGTAAGTGAACTTGAAAATGTGTTAAAAAATTACCCAAACTGAGATGTAAAGATAAAAAGGGTGTGGAAAACACAACAGAATATCCAAGAGCTGTGGGACAGTATCAAGAAATGTAATATAGGTGTTATTGGAATCTCAAAGGGGAAAAATGAGAACAGAGAAGAAGAAATATTTAAAGAAAACACACACACATTTTTAAACTACTGAAAGACCCTGAGATAATCTTGAGGGTAAACAGGTTACATCCCTTATAGAGTAACAGGAAAGTGATTACAGAAGACTTCTTTTAAAATCATACAAGCAAGAAGACAATGGAGTGATATATTTCATATTGAAGGAAAAACAAATTCTACCTAGAATTCTCTATGCAGTGAAAACAACCTTTCAAAGAGTCATAGAGTTCTGTCCATCAATTCAAGCTGCTCTATCTCTCTCACAGACTCCTCCATCAGAACACCCAGGGGTACTTTACAGACACATAGCAATGTGATCAGGTGACCAGTCTCTTTTCCTCTCCCTGTCCATCATCTCTCTATCTATATATGATATATATAATGGTATATTTATATATATAGCATAGGCTCTTTTTCTCTAGAGAACACTAAAATGTAAATTTATCTAGATTTAATCTCTTAACAAATCATATTTATTTTTCATTTATACCTGATGAAACAATGTTATTATATTGTTATTGTCAAACTTTTTAACTGAAGATGTGTTTTATATCTATTTGTCAATAAAATGTACAAAAATTTGTTTATTATCGTTGCTTCTAATATCTCCTAATATTATGCATGATTTATTCTCTTATTACATTCTTCATTGATTTAAACCACTAGATGGCGTTGATCATCTTTTTTGTAGAAGAGATGTTATGTTTTTCTTTAATTGAAGATTTTAAAATATTTTCCACTCTTCTTTGTACAAATTGCATAACTGTGATTAAATTTTACATATATACAAGATATCTATCTATAACTCCTGTTTATGTAAGGAGTTTATGTCAGGACTTAATCTTTATCTAGTTGATCTATAGATTCAACACCATCACATTGAAAATTGAGCAAGTTATTTTGAGGATATTAACAAATTGATTTAATTCTAAAGTTTACATGGAAATCATGTCAGAGCTTAAACATTTATCTAGAATTATTTTTATCTTTATTTTTGATAACACTAATGTAGAAATATGATTATTTCTGCTGAGACTTTGTGTTTTTCTTCTTTATTTTGATGAGTAGGTTTGTTAATTTTCTTTGTTGTTACCCTGAAATTTACCCTTTTCCTAGGTTTGAACCAGTCTATTATTACTTGCTATCACCTTGCCTTCCTCTCTGTTAGAAGGTTCTATACCTACACAGCTTATTCTTTTATTGTTCTGATGTTGTTGTCATTTACAGATTAACATCTCTGTTTCCCCGTTGTGATTCTTTTGCTTTTGGATAGTCCTTGAGAGTTCATTTCCTAGGTTCGTATTTGTCTGGCATGATCCTGCATCCTCAATTCAGGCTGTGGTCTGATGTTGTTTGTTCTCAGAATGAAAGAATACCTTTAATAGTTCATGTAAGTTTTGTTTGGTTTTTACATAGTCTCTTAATTTCTGTTTATCTGGAAATGTCCTAATTTCACCACCATATTTTAATGAGAGTTTTGCAGAATATATTATTCTTGGATGACTTTTTTCTTTTTTCTTTTAAGGTTTTATATATGTCAACCCATTACCTTCTTGCCTGCGTGGTTTCTACCAAATAATCCAAGCTTGGTCTTATTGTTTCCCCTCTGTTTGTGACTTTTTGTTTTTCTTGGGCTGCTCTCAGGATTCTTTGTCTTTGGTTTTAGAGAGTGTGATTATGATATGCTTTGGTGATATTCTTTTGGGGTCTATCCTGTATGGGGTTCTTTGTGCTTCTTGGATGGTCACCTTTTCATCTGTAATGATATTGGGGAAGTTTCCTTTAAGCAATTCTCCAACGATCCTCTCTGTGTTTTCTGCTTTCTCCCCCTGTTCTGGAACTCTGATCACTAGCAGATTTTTGCTTTTGATATTATCCCACATAATTCTCAGGGTTTCTTCATTTTTCCTCATTCTTTTTTCTGACTTTTCCTAAGAGTTGTATTCAAGTGTTTGTCTTCAATTTCGCTGATCCTGTCTGCCATCATTTCAAACCTGCTCCTAAGTGTTTCTATGGAACTGTCCATTTCTGAAATCTTGTTGTTTATATTTTGGATTTCTAATTTTTTTTTTTTTTAATGATTTCTAGTTGTGAACCTATGTTGGCATTTTGTTCCTGTATTATTTTCCTGAATTATTCTGTTTTTGTCTACATTTTCCATGTATTTGTCTGCCTTTTCCATGAATTTGTCTATTTTTTCCTCATTTTTGTCTGTTTTTGCTTCAACTCTTAGATAGCTCTGAATATTAGAGATTTGAATTCCTTATCATGTGGTTCTAGGGCCTTTTCTTCTACTGGAAAGTCATCTGATGTTTTATTTTGGATGCCTACTGGAACCATTTTGTTCTGTTTTGTATATCTTTTAATATTGTTTGCTGTCTTCATGACATTCAGTAGTTATTTTCCTCATTTACTGATTGTAGATTTGTTTGTTTCATCCTGCTTTTTTTTCTTTTATTTGGTTATGCTTGAGTAGTTGGGCTGTGCATGCTTTGTTATTTGCTCATCTGTAGGCAAGGTACTTTTTACCTCTTTCTCCAAAGGGCAGGGTCATATACTCAGGTGCAGTACAGCAGGGGAGGTCCAGCTGAAGGGGAGTACTTGGGATGGGTTGTTTGTGGTATGTACTAGAGCTGACAGGGCAGGCCAAGAATCAGTGCAAGGCAGGTTCTGGTAGGCTGTGCCTGTGCTGTTTGGGGGTGTGATGTTCAGCACACAGTGCAAGTAGGCAGGAAAGAGGGAGGAGATTTTCATGTGTGGAACTAAGATGGGTATGGGAAAAAGGAGAGAGAGGAGAGAGGGAGAGGAGCCAAAAACATGCAAAGAAACAAAACAAGTTAGAAGGGAGTTTGCCGGGAGAGATGAGAGACTGAGAAATGGAGAAAAACAAAATGTAAAAATAAATAGGTAAAAGAAAATAAATGAATAAATAAAAATTAGGGAAAAAAAAAAAGAAGAAGAAAAGCCCCCAGGGATCCACCAGTGCAGCTGCAAAGACTGGATAAGTTGCTCTCAGGCCGTGAATTACAGCCTGGCTAGAAGTGGTAGAAGTTTCACACAACACCAGGTAATCAGGAGACAGGAAGAGAAGGTAAGTACAGAGAGACGAGAAACTGAGAATAGAAGAAAGACAAAAAGGAAAAAAGGGAGAGAAGTAAACAAAACAAAGAAACGAAAGGAAAAATGAAGTGCCCCCAGGGATCCCACTGAGAATCTGCACAGATTAAGAGAGTAGCTCCCAAGCCAAGCAGTACTGCTTGTCTAGAAGGAGCCCCCAAGTCGAGAAAAGAAAAAGGAAAAAAAAAAAATCAAAACTGAACAAATCAAACAAGCAAACAAACAAAAAAAGCCCCAGGGATCCCACTAATGCGGCATCACAGGCTGGGAAGCAGTTTGACAGTCTAGCGGTGTTTTGCAGCCTTTCAGGTAGAAGCAAAGATGGCACACGGAGCCAGGTATTTGAGAGAAAGGAGGGGATGTGGTGAGAGGGAAGGAAGAAATCAAAAGAAACAGAAAAAAGCAACACCAGAAGCCAACAAATAGCACTCAGGGAGCCGACCGGTGCTGGCCAGTGGAATCCTTGTGGCACCAGGGTGAAGCTGGTTCTTCCTGGCCAAGGGACTGTGGCTGCAGGAAGCAATGGAGGTCCAGTGGGAGTGAAGAAGGGTGGGAAGTGGGAAAGCATATATTGCTGGTTACTTCATGGTCTGTCTCCTGCTGGATGCTCCATGAAGCTGCTTTCTCATGTCCTCTGTTCACTGATCTCTGATAAGAGCCAAAAATGGTGGATCCTTGCTGTGTTAGCTGATAGGGAACCTCTGCATGTATATCTCCTCATTCTCTGTTCCCTGTCAGTTTCTTATTCCATTCAGTGTTTGGCTGAGTTCTTTATCTCTTCATTTGATGCTTAGGGTTTCAGGATTGACATTTGTCTCTGTTGGACTTAGTTTTTCAGATCTTTACTCTGGAGGGACGGCATTGTCCTTCTGTCTATACTGCCATGTTTCCTCTGATTATTTCTTAAAGATTTCATCTTCTGTTACCATTAGGGAAAGTAACTTCAAATACAAGAATTTCCAGTAGACATTAAAATGATATTAAAGGAATGCTATCAACAACTCTGAAACCCTGGTGGTGCAGTGGTTAAGAAATTGCTGCTAAACAAAAGGTTAGAAATTCAAATCCAACACCTACTCCTTGGAAACCCTACAGGGCAGTTCCACTCTGTCTTTTAGAGTCATTATGAGTTGGAATAAACTCCATGACAATGGGCTTGGTTTTTGGTTTTATCAACAACTTTATGCCCACAAATTTGATAAGTTAGATAAAATGATCCAATTCTTTAAAAACGTAATGTAAGAAACTTACACAAGGAGAAATACACAATTTGAATGAGCCTGCACTTATTAAATATGAGGAGCCCTGGTGGCACAAGTGATTAAAGTACTTGGCTTCTTACCAAAAGTTAAGTAGTTCAAACCTACCTGAAGCTCTGGGGTGAAAGATGTGGCAGTCTGCTTATGTAGAGGTTTACAGCCTTGGAAACCCTATAGGGCAGTTCTACTGTATCCTACAGGGTTGCTGTAATGACATTGACTCAACAACAATGAGTTTCGTTTTCTGGGTTTATTAAATATGTTGATTAATCTGAAAACAACCTTCTGAAACAGAAAGGACCAGGACCAGATGGATTCACTGGTTATGTCAAGCAAACATTTAAAAAAGAATTATCATGAATTCTTCCTAAGTCTTCCAAAAAATGCAAAACAGAGGAACATACTTAACTAATTCTGTGATGCTGTGAAAGCATTATGCAAATACTGAACCAGATAAATACATTACAAAAAAGGAAATTAAAAACCAATATCGCTCATGAACATAACTGCAAATATCCTCAAACAATATTAACGGATAAAAAATTGAATTAGCAAAATTTCAGCAATGTATTAAAAGAATTATACTCCATAAGCAAGTGCAATTTATCTCAGATGTGCAAGATTGATTCAACATTCCCATATCAATTCATGTAATTCATCGTATCAACAGACGAAAGAAAGAAATAATAAGAGCATGCCAATAGCTGTAGAAAAGACGTTCAATAAAATCCCACAGACATTCATGCTAAAAATTCTCCCAAAAGTAAGAATAATAGGGACGTTCTTGAACTTGATTTAAAAAAAAATACAAAAAGTAAAACTATAGCTAATATCATGCTATAGGTGCTTTCATCCTTGGAACAAGAACAAGGCAAAAATGTCCTTTCTCACCACTCTTATTCAACTTTGTACAGGAGGTCCTAGCTAATTCTATTAGATAAGAAAATGAAATAAAGTGTATCTAGATTGGAAGAAAGAAATAAAACTGTCTTGCTTTGCAGGTGTTATGATTGTCCATGTAGAAGAATACCAAAGTATTAAAAAAAAAAATCCTGAAAGTAATAAATGATTATAGCAAGACTGCAAGATACAAGTTTAATATAAAAGTAAGTTACATACTTATATACCAGCAAAAAACACTTGGAATTTGACCTTAAAAATACACTATTTACATTATCACAAAAAAACCAAGTGTAAATCTATTAAAATATGTATAAGATTGCTACCCGAAGCAGGTACTGCCTGGTGCAGCTTTTTGTCAATAAAGATGCACGCAGGTGAGGAGGGAGAAAGGACACTTATTACAAGTGCATAGACAAGGAGGAAGGAGATGTATACCACAAATCAAGCTCCCTTAACAAAGAGAGACAAAACCTTTCATACCATCCGTCACAAGGAAGTACATATAAACATCATGGACTACATAGGTTATCATGGAGCACAGGCACAGTAAAACAAATTGCATTATTTTTCTTTAACATGTACAGAAAATGGTGGATAAATCCCACCCTGGGTGGATATTTTAATATTCAATTAGGATTTAATGAGATTTAGGTTACTTTAGGACACTTTTGAGGTTAGTAAACTGATTTTGGCTGGTTTGGGCTGATTTAAAGCAGAAGCTGAGTTATAGGCAATGCTCAGGGTCTTGATGATAATGGACAGGAGAAACAGGTCTTGTTTGATAGTGGCTGAGCAGCTTCTGGCTGCACTCATTATGAAGACCTATATGAGAAAAACTACAAAATCTGATGAAAGAAATCAAAGATAATCTAAATAAATAGATATTTACATATTAATCGAAAGGAACATAAAATTATTAAGATGTCAATTCTTTCCAAATTGATTTGTAGATTCAACTCCATCAAACAAAATTTGAGCAAGTTATTTTGAGGATATAATCAATCTTATTAACGCTAAAGTTTATATGGAAATCAAAAGACTCAGAATTGCCAACACAATACTAAAGAGTAACAGAGGTGGTGAACAGACATAGCCTGACATCAACGCTTATTGTAAAACTGCAGTGATTAAGACAGAATGGTATTGGGTTAAGAGTAAACAAACATTTCTGTGGAACAGAATAGAAAGCTCAGTAACTGATCCTACAAAATATAATCTATTGATCTTTGACATAGGAGCAAAGGTGATTCAATGGAGAAAGAATAGTCTCTTCAATAAGTGATTCTGAAACAATGGGACATCTACATGCAAAAAAAAGTGAATCTAGACACAGAGCTTACTTATTTCTCAAAAAGAAAAAAAACAAAAACAAAATACAAAATGGATCATAGACCTAAATTTAAAAAGGAAAACTTTACATCTTCTACAAGATATAATAAAATCTAGGTGACCCTGGTTTTGGCAATAAAGTCTTAAATATAACTCAAAAAGCATTTTCAATGAAAGAAAACAAATGGTAAGTTGAACTTCAAAAACATTTACAACTTCTATTCTGGAAAAGACACTGAAAAGAATGAAGAGTCAAGTCACAAAATGGGAGAAAATATTTCTGAAACTTCTCTCTGATAAGTGGCATGCATCCAAAATATACAATAAATTCTAAATCTCAACAAGAGAGCTGACCACCCTACTATGAAATTGGAAAAAAAAAAAAAGGTCTGAATAGATTATCTCATTAAAGATGGCAAGTAAGGGTATGAAAAGTTGTTCAATGGTATATGTTATTAAGTAATTGCAAATTAAAATATAAATAAGTTACAAAGATCCAAAACACTGATAACACCAAATGCTGGTGAGAATGTTTAATAATAGGAACTCATTCATTGCTGATGGGAATGCAGACTGTTACAGTCACTTTAGAAGACAATCTGGAAATTTTTTACAAAGCTAAACATAGGCTTATCATATGATCCAGCAATCATACTCCTAGGTATTAACTCAAATTATTTGAAATCATAAGTCCCCACAAAAATCTCCACACTAATGTTTATACTACCTGTATTCATAAATACTAAAAACTGTAAGCAACGAAGATGTCCTTCAATAGTTGGATGGAGAAATACTGTCAAACATGAATACAATGGAGTATTTTTTGGTGAGAAAGGAAATGAGATATCAATATACAAAAAGACATGCAGAAAACTTAAATGTATATTGCTAAGAGAAATAATTATCAAAATATTTATTCATTCTATTATGTAAATACACATATACATATAAAACATAAAACCAAAAAATACTACTGTCCTCGAGTTGATTCCAACTCATAGAGACCCTATATAGACCAAAACAACCAAACCCATTGCCATCAAGTCAATTCTGACTCATAGCAACTCATAGAACAGAGTACAGCTGCCCCACTGGTTTTACAAAGTTGTAAATCTTTATGGAAGCAGGCTGCCAATTTTCTCTCACTGAGAGGCTGGTAGGCTTGAATCACTGAACTTTTAATTAGCAAATCAGTACTTTAACTTCTTTGCCACCAAAACTTCTTCATATATATATATATAAATATATAGGATTTTCCTTTATTTTTTCAAATACATTTACAATGCTTATTTAACTTTTCATTGCATTATATTATTTTTGTTATTTACGGTATGTTTTATGTTTATTAATTCAGAATCTAGTTTGTTGCCTGAAACTGATAGGAGACTAAACTAACTTTTCAAGTATTACTTTTAAGCTTCAATATTATTGGTTGAGATTTAGTAATTTCAAATAATTTACAATCTTTGCAAAGACCTTGATTTCCATGATCTCTCATAGTGTGGTCAGCTCACTTGTTGATCTCTGTTAACTCAGTGAGATATATATATATTTAATATATGCATGTATTTCTATAGAATGATCAATCTTTTGGTAGACTTTTTACTAAAATTTGGAACAATTTTATTTTCATGATCAAATCTGTATTTGAAATTTCATAAATGATACTTTGCAGTATCTTTTTGGCCAGACTTATCATCATATTTAACGAGATGTGTTTCTTTGTGCCAAAATTAGGCATCTCCCTTTCCAAGAATCAGGATTCTTCATTATCTTGGTTCATTATGAACTCTCTGGTACATAATTTTCTCTTGGACCCAATATTTATCAGGTTCAACTCCATGTGAAAGCTCAGAAAATTCATTTAAGGCACTACTACTGTGAGATACACCATGGTTAAAATACATTGAATCTGCTTAATTATTTCATAAAAGTATATTATTTGATGACCTTTGGATTATTGTTTTCTTCTTAATACAAGAAAAACTAATATCTATAATTTTGGATGCTTTCATAATTTTGTTATCTCCTAATACTTCCTCATTTTTTTTCTGAGTTTTTTTTCATTTTTTTTTAGTTGTACTTCAGGTGAAGGTTTACAGAACATATAGTTTCTTATTAAATAGTAGTACACATATTGTTTTATGACATTGGTTAACAACCCCATGACATGTCAACCTTATCCCTTCTAGCCCTTTTTTTTTTTTTTGGTGAAAATATACATAGCCAAAGATACACCATTTGAAAAATTTCTACATGCATGTTCAGTGATATCAACTACGCTCTTCCAGTTGTGCTGCTATTCTCATTTTAGTTGAAGGTTTACAGAACAAAATAGTTTCTTATTAAACAGTTAGTATACATGTTGCCCTATGACAATGGTTAATAACCCCACTATATGTCAAGACTGTCCTTACGCAACCTTGGGTTCCCTATCACCGGCTTTCCTGTCCCCTTCTGCCTTCTAGTCCTTGTCCCGGGACTGCTGTTCCTTCTTAGTCCCATTTTGTTTTATGATGCTGTCCACTCCCCGGCTGAACGGTGAACCTGGAAAGTGACTTCACCACTGAGCGAAAAGGGTGTCCGGGGGCCATTCTCTTGGGGTTTCTCCAGTCTCGTTTGGGCTGGTAAATCTAGTGTTTTTTTTTTTGTGTGTGTGTTAGAATTTTGTTCTATATCCTTCTCCAGCTCTGTCCAGAACCCTCTGTTGTGATCCCGGTCAGAGAAGTCAGTGGTGGTAGCCAGGCACTATCTAATTGTACTAGACTCAGTCTGGTGGAGGCCTTGGTAGCTGTGGTCCATTAGTCCTTTGGACTAATCTTTTGCTTGTATCCTGTTCTCTTCATTCTCCCTTGCTCACAAAGGAGTGAGACCAGTGGAGTATCTTAGATAGCTGCTCACAAGCTTTTAAGACCCCAGACACTAGTCACCAAGGTAGAATGTACAACATTGTCTTTATAAACTGTGTTATGCCAGTTGAGCTAGATGTTCCCTGAGACCATGGTCCCCACAGCCCTCCGGCCAGCAATTCAGTCCCTCAGGGAGTTTGGATGTGTCTATGGAGCTTCTATGACCTTTCCACTTCCTCATATTTTAATAAAACTTTTTTAATAAAGTCATATGTTGTTATTTGTATTCTGCTAATTTGGGAATATTAGACCATACAACAGGCTGCATCACATAGGTGATCCATCTGGCATATGTAACTGAAACTGGTCAGGTTGAGTCTTTATAAAAAGCATAATACAATGCGACACTTGTATGCAACACTAACAGGGGACATGAATAATTACAGTAAGGAAAATAAAGGAAGACGGGGCTGAGGCTGCTGGTCAGGGAAAGGAAACCTCAGACCCTGGCAGGAAGTACCTTCTCTACTACATTCTCCTCTGCTGCAGAGATGAGGAGTATATCTGACATATACTGTGTTCTTGTAAAGGAGGCTCCCTGTGTTGTATCTCTGTGCTCTACATACACAGTAATATTTGCCCATGTCTATACGATCCATATTGGTCATTCCAAGGAAAACCTTGTTTTTGGAGGTGTCCTTGGAGATTGTGAACTGGCTCTTTAGAGATGGTTTGTAATACTCGCCATCATCCCACCATATATGTGCTAGCCACTCCAGTGCCTTCTCTGGGAGCTGATGGATGCATCTGACATCAATATCACTGAGAACCCAGAGAAGGTGCAGATCTGGTGGGGTTTTATCAGCCCAGGACCAGATTCCTTTACGGTGACCTGGGAAAGGACTTCTGTGGAGTAAACACAAGATGTTAGAGCAGATTCAAGATGAGAAAAAGAGTTTTTTTTCATCCCTGTGAGATTCCTGAACAGAGTACTCACAGGAAAGAATGATTAGCAACAGGACAGTGAACAAAGCAGGTCCATGGTAGAGCACAGTAGTCACTGTTGCAGTGTTAAGGATCAGCTTATCAATTCAGGAGAGGGTGGGGCTGGTAGAAATTTGCATTTCCCTTAAACAGATCCTGACTCTATAGAGTGAATCCAAGTCTCAGTGTGCAGTAGGGGAACGAGTCTGTGATGCAGGAGCAGTGTGTGTTTGATGTGTGCTTACACGCCTTGGTCTCACTGAAGCACACCCTGTCTATTGTAGGTCCAAAGTGTCAAGACATGAATTTCTTGGAACTGCAGGATGCAGTGAAGGCTATGAAGGTCTGGTTAAAACATAAAGTGTCCTGCCCTTGATTACTTGATCAGGGACACTTGCTCTTGTGACTCCTGAGCAGAGTGACTGGATATTGAGAAAAAAATCTGTTGCCATCAAGTTAATTCAGACTCATAGATAGGTGTTATTCCTGCCTTCAAGAAGTAGAGAGATGCGTGCTTGGGAAGAGTGAAGGTTATTCCCAATTGTTCTTTTAGCCTCCTCGTGATAAGAGGAGTGAAGGAGGAATTTTTTAAAAGAGAGGGTCAATACACAGATCACTTCATTTTACAGTGTAAACAATCCAGTACCACCCTATGCCTCCCCTGGTGTGTGCTCCTGAGTGTGTCAGTATTGATGTCTGCATTTCTGTAGGAGTAGCCAATGTATGATCCACCTTGTGATTGTGCCCAACAAGCCCCTGTGAGAGACAGATGACTGCCTCTCTGCCTTCCCCCTTCTCATCCCATGACCAAGTAGATGTGTTGGACAGTTGGAGTGGAGAACTTCCAGGGGAACAGTTTGCTGACAGCAAGTTCTCTCCCAGGCCTTCTCCATACTTGTACCAGAATTTATCCCCACGCTCGTAGGGGTCTGGAGACTTCTCAAACCCATGTGTTCCTCAATGAAACATAAAGAAATGTGCAGATATTGGACATTTCTAGAATGACACAAGGAAAGCATTAAAAATCTGTATAATAAAGGCACTGGTGAAATCTAATAGAGTCTGAGGGGAGAACAGAGGTCAATAAAATTCTGCCCGTAACCATTTCACATCTCTTCCCTGAGGATTCAAAGCCTTATTCTTCAGGAAAAAGGACCTAAACAAAAAGCTGAGTTCACATGTGGAAAACCAGTGCAAGTGGGGAAAAAATAAATGGAGAAAAGTACAACACTTTACTCTGGGGGAGGGGCAGTGAGTCATGGTACTTCCAAAATGGCCTCTGCGGGAGGGACCGGGACAATTGGAAGGCCACACTCCACACCCAAGTTTACAGTTTCCACCTAAGAATGAGGCTTTGTTGGAAGAGCAGAGAAAACCTCTTTTAACCCAAATACCACCACAACATTAACACGTATCAAATTAAACGACACTGAAATTCATCAGGAAGTGCTAAAATGGCAGATTCTCCATGGACAGCACAAAATAAAGGCACAAAGCTTAAAAGGAGGGGAAAAATAAGATATCATTAGAGTAAAATGAAGTCTCTGGTGCCCATAGGAAAAGAAAACTTCAAGTCTGGTAGCTAGACAACAATAATCTCCATATGCATCCATAACCAGATTCACTGAAGGCTTCATGATACAAGGACTAGCAATGGTAGGGTGTGATCTTCTCCAAGGAGATAAATATAATAATAAATAAAATAAAATGGATTACTGTTCTTTCCAAAACGTCTAGCTTTAAACAAATATTATGGGTATACCATAGAGAAAGACAACAATATTTGTTGACCAACTATCAAAGTGAGATTCAAATAAGGCACAGATATTGGAGTTATCAAACTAAACAGGAAAGTTAAAATAATTATGACTAATATGTTAAAAGCTCTATAGGAATGGGTACATAGATTGTATTATCAGATAGGTAACCTCAACAGAGTGATGGAAACTATAAACTTGGCCCAATAGATGCAGGGCCAAGATGACGGAACAGTCAGATGCTTTCTGTCATCCCTCTTACAAAAAAGACCCCCCCAAAAATTGAATTTATTATAGATGACAATTAAAAGCCCTGATCATCAAATAAGAAGTTAAGTCCTGGACTGAACCACAAGAGAAGGAGAAAAAATCAAAAGCAGTGAAGTGCCTGTCATGCAGTCCCTGGTGCCCTGCTGGCTGGATTGGCTGGTGAGCATAGGCTGAGGTGAGCAAAATTCTTCAGCACAAGTCTCACCACATCAGGTTAGGCCAAGCAGCAGTGAGTGTGCAAACATCTCTGGAGCCAGGTGTAAGTGGTTCTGAACCTGTGAAAGTTAAGTGTAACCTACTACTTGGGAGCAAAATAACCCCTCCCTCTACCAGAGTTTCACAGGAGAGAAGTACTGCCTTCCCCTCACCTACCCCCTAGCCTACTCCACTCAGGCACAGCCAGGTAGTATTCAACAACTGTAATGCCCCCTAAGCCTGGAACTCAGGGCTATCCATGCCCACACATGTCTCACACCTTTAAAAAATGCCATATCCCCTAAGCTGAGAACTAAAAGCTAGTCAGAAGGCTCTACCCCTTAACCCAGCCATAGGCATAAAGAGTCCAGAGACCTGTAGTGCTCTTCACTCCTGCCTAGACCTATGTGGGCTGATTCAACACCACATGCCCTCATTTGCATAAAGCAACAAGGCATATACCTGAAGTCCATTTTCAACTGCAGCAGCCAAAGGGGAGCTGTAGATTCATGATATTTCACACCTCCCTGCCCTTTAAGCATGGACCCCACCCACCCACACCAGAGGCCTGAGGGCTGGTGGTACCAGTCACTCCATCTCGTCACCCATGATAGGGTTCTGAGAATAAGTATTGTCTCCCAGTTCCTCCAGCCAACAACACTGGGTGCCCAAGGACCAGGTTCAATAAGCCCCCACTACATGCTGTAGGGGACAGGGACATGCCCTCCACTCAGGCACCTGCTGGCAGCCATCAGCAGCCTGCCTAGCTCTACACATAGCCCCCTACTGCAGCCAGATACCTGTGTCTGCTCCTAATACCCTTACCAGCCCTTCTCATCTAGGACAGTAGGTGAGAGTCTGCACCACACACTTGGTGACCGATGACCTGGACACCTGAGTCACACCAGCACAAAAAAGTGAAAGACTCTTGGGGTCACACACCTAATAGTTGTTCTGACCACCTGGAGACAGGATGTGAGCACTTCAAAGATGCCAATAATACTCCTCCCAACAGCAGCCAAGTATACATTCTTTTCCAATGCACATGGGACATTCTCCAGGTTAGACTACATTTTAGGCCACAAAGAAAACCTTAACATAATCAAAAACTTTGAAATATTGCACAATATTATTTCTTTTTTTTAGCAGCCAAGCTCTTTTTAATAAATATTTTTTATTGTACTTTAAACGAAGGTTTACAAAACAGTTTTTCATTAAATAGTTAGTACACATATTCTTTTTCAGCACTGGTTAACGACTCCACAACATATCAACACTCTCCCTTCTCAACCTTGGTTTCCCTATTACCAGCTTTCCTGTCCCCTCCTGCCTTCTAGTTCTTGTCCCTGGGTGGTTGTGCCCCATTGATCTCATTTTGTTTTTATGCACTGTCTAATCTTTGGCTGAAGGGTGAACCTTGAGAGGCAGTTCGTTACTGAGCTAACAGGTTGTCCAGAGGCTATACTCTTGGGGTTTCTCCAGTTTCTGTAACGCTAATTAGTCTGGTCTTTTTTGTGGGTTAGAATTTTATTCTACATTTTTATCCATCTATTTCTGTGACCTTCTTTTCTGATCCCTGCCAGAGCAGCCAGTGGTGGTAGCCAGGCACTATCTAGTTGTATGGACTCAGTCAGAAAATATCATTTCTGACCATAATGTCATAAAAGCAGAAATCAATAACAGAAATAGCAAAGGAAAAAATCCAATACGTTGGAACTGAACAATGCCTAGCTTAAAAACTACTGGATTAAAGAAGAAATCAAGGACAGAACAAAGAAATTCATAGAATCAAACAAGAATGAAAAAATATCTTACCAGAACCTTTGGGAAACAGCAAAAGCAGTGCTTAGAAGTCATTTTATAGAAATAAATGCACCCATGCAAAAAGAAAAAAAGGGCCAAAATCAAAACATCAACCCTACAACTCAACAAATACAGAGAGCAGCAACAGAAGCCCTCAGGCACTAGACGAAAGGAAATAATGCAGATTAGAGCAGAAATAAATGAAATAGAGAATAGAAAAATAAATATTCAATAAGACCTACAGTTGGATCTTTGACAAACCATTGGCCAGACTGACAAGAGAAAAACAAGAGTGAAAGCAAATAATCCAAACAAGAAACAAGATGGACGATATCACAATAGACTCAAAGAAAATAAAAAGGATCATAACAAAATACTCTGAAAAATTGTACTCCAACAAATTTGAAAAACTAGAGGAAATGGCCAGTTTTCTAAAAAACAAAACCCTTTGTCATCGAGTTAATTCCGACTCATATCGACCCTATAGGATAGAGTAGAACTGCCCCGTCGAGTTTCCAAGGAGTGTGTGGTGGATTTGAACGGACAACCTTTTGGTTAGTAGCCATAGCTCTTAACCACTACGCCACCAGGGTTTCCTCTAAAAAACACTACCTACCTAAACAAACGTAAACCAAGATACAAAAACTAAATAAACCCATAATAAAAGAAGAGATTGAAGAGATAATAATAAAAATAATAATAAAAAATCCCAACCAAAAAAGCCCTAGACTGGACTGCTTCACTGGAGGATTCTACCAAACTTTCAGAGAACAGATAACACCTTTACTACACTACTAAAGGTATTTCAGAACATAGAAAAGGAAGGAATAATCCCTAACTCATTCTATGAACCAGCATATCCCTGATACTAAAACCAGGTAAAGACAACACAAAAAAAGAAACTTTCAGACCAATATTCCTCATGAACATACACACAAGTATCCTCAACAGAATTCTAGCCAATAGAATTAAACAGCAAATCAAAAAAAAAAAAAAATCATTGTGACCAAGTGGTATTCATACCAGGTATGCAGGGATGGGTCAACATTAGAAAATCAATTAATGTAATCCATCACATAAATATAAAACAAAAGATAAAAACTATGTGATATTCTCAATTAATGCAGAAAAGGTATTTCACAATGTCTAAAATCCATTCCTGATTAAAAAAAAACCTCTCAGCAAAATAGGAATACAAGGGAAATTCCTCAACATAATAAACGGGATTTATACAAAGCCAACATCCAACATCGTTGTAAACTGAGAGACTGAAAACTTTCCCCTTGAGAATGAGAACCAGACAAGGATACCCTTTATCACCACTCTTTTCCAACATTGTTCTGGAGGTCCTAGCCAGAGGAATAATGCAAAAAATAAATAAATAAAGGGCATCCAAATTGGTAAGGGAGAAATAAAAGTATCCTTATTCACAGACATGGTCTGATGCACAGGAAACCCCAAATAATCCATCAGAAAATGACTGGAACTAGGAGACGATTTCAGCAAAGTATCAGGATACAAGATAAACATACGAAAATCAGTTGGATTCATCTACACCAAGAAAGACATCTTTGTAAAACAAAACACCAAATCAATACAATTTACAGTAGCCCCCAAGGAGATTAACTACTCAGAAATAAATATAACTAGGGATGTAAAAGACTTATACAAAGGAAACTACAAAACACTGCTGCAAGAAACCAGAAGAGATTGACCTAAATGGAAAACCTACCATACTCATGGATAGGTAGACTTAACATTGTGAAAATGTCAATTCTACCCACAGCAATCTATAAATACAATGCAATCTCGATCCAATTACCAACAACATTCTTTAAAGAGATGTAGAGACAACTCACCTACTTCATATGCAGTGGGAAGAGGCCCTGCATAAATAAAGCATTACTGAAGAAGAAAAACAAAGTGGGAGGCCTCACACTACCTGACCTTAGAACCTATTATACTGCCATGGTAGTCAAAACAGCCTGGTACTGGTATAACAACAGACACAGACCAATGGAACAGAATTGAAAATTCAGAGGTAAATCCATCCACCTATGAGCAGTTGATATTTGACAAAGGCCCAAAGTCCATTAAATGGGGAAAAGACTTTCTCCTTAAGAAATGGTGCTGGCATAACTGGATATCTGTCTGCAAAAAAATGAAAGATGATCCATTCTTCACACCATACACAAAAACTAACTCAAAAAGGATCAAAGACCTAATTATAAAATCTAAAATGATAAAGATTATGGAAGAAAACATAGGGACAACACTAGAAGCCCTAATACATGGCATAAATAGTATACAAACCATAACTAACAATGCACAAACACCAGAAGAGAAACTAGAAAACAGGGAGCTCCTAAAAATCAAACATTTATGCTCACCAAAAGACTTTACCAAAAGAGTTGAAGTTGAACCCGCAGCCTGGGAAAAATTTTTTGGCTATAATATATCCAATAAGGGTCTAATCTCTAAAATTTACAAGATACTGCAACACCTCAACAACAAAAAGACAAATAATCCAGTTAAAAACTGGGCAAAACATATGAACAGACACTTTAACAAAGAAGACATTGAGGCAGCTAACAAACACATGACAAAAAGCTCACCATCATTAGTCATTACAGAAATGCAAATCAAAACTACAATAAGATACCATCTTGTCCCAACAAGGTGGACACTAATCCAAAAAATACAAAATAACAAATGCTAGAGAGGTTGTGGAGAGATTAGATACTGCTGGCGGGAAACTATAATGGTGCAACCACTTTGGATAACCATTTGACACTTCCTTAAACAACTAGAAATAGAAATTCCATGTTATCCAGCAATCCCACTGCTAGGAATGTATCCTAGAGAAATGAGAGCCATCACACGAATAGACATACACACACCCATGGTCATTGCAGCACTATTCACACTAACAAAAACATGGAGATAACCTAAATGCCCATCAACAGATGAATGGATAAACAAATTATGGCACATACACACAGTGGAATACTCTGATAAGATTAAGAACAATAATGAATCCAAGAAACATCTCACAACAGGGACAAATCTGGAGGACATTATGCTGAGTGAAATTTGTCAGCAACAGAAGAACAAATATTGTATGAGACCGCTATTATAAGAACTCAAGAAAAGATTTAAACACAGAAAAAAGCATTCTTTGATGGTTACAAGGGTGGGACAGAAGGGGGAGGAGGATTCACTAACTAAATAGTAGACAAAGAATTCTGTGAAGAGAAGGACAACACACAGTATAGGGGAAGTCAGCACAACTGGGCCAAAGCAAAAGCTAAGACGTTTCCTGGACACATCCAGATACTTTGAGGGACAGACCGGCTGGGGCTAGGTTCTGAGAAGCATAGATTCAGGGACATCCAGAGCATTTAGCATAACAAATTTTATTAAGAAAATGTTCTACATCCCACCTTAGTGAGTGACGTCTGGGGTCTTAAAAGTTTGTAAGTGCCCATCTAAGATACGTTAATTGGTCCCACCCCACTTAGAGCAAAGGAGAATGAAGAATATGAAAGATACAAGGAAAATATTAGCCCAAATGACTAAAGGACCACATAAACCAGAGACTCCACCAGCCTGAGACAAGAACTAGATAGTGCCCAACTACCACCATGACTGACTTGACAGGGAACACAACAGAGAGTCCTGGTCAGATTAGGAGAAAAATGTAGAACAAAATTCAAGTTCACCTAAAAAGACCAGACTTAAAGGTCTGACAGAGACTTTAGAAACCCCAAAAACTATGGCCCCAGACACATTGTCAACCCACAACTGAAATCATTCCCAAAGCCCACTCTTCAAACAGAGATTAGACAGGACTATCACACAAAAAATAATACACTCGAGGAATGTGCTTCTTAGTTCAATCAGATATAGGAGATCAAATAGGCAGTTCTTTTCCAAAAGCAGAATGAAAAGGCAAGAAAGGACAGAACTGTTATAAAGGAAGCAGGGAAGCTGGAAGGGGGTGGGAGTGTGCTGTCACTTTGTGGGGATTGCAACTAATATCACAAAGCAATATGTGTATGAGTTTTTGCATGAAAATTTGATCTATAAACTTTCACCTAAAGCACATACAAAAACAATCCAAAATAAATTCAATAATTAAATAAAGTCACACAGTAGCAGAAATGAACAATGCCTTTCATGGGATCATCAGTAGACTTGACACCACTGTGAAAAGAAACTGAACTTGAAAATGTGTCAAAAAATTACCCAAACTGAAATGCAAAGATAAAATTAATGTGAAAAAACACAACAGAATATCCAACAGCTATGGGACAATATCAAACAGTGTAATATAGGTGTCATTGGAATCCTAAAGTGGAAGAAAGAGAACAGCGAAGAAGAAATATTTAAAGAAAATACACACATACTCACACAGATTTTTGAACTACTTAAAGACAAAGAAAAGGAAACAATCTTGAGGAAAAGAGAGGATACATTCCTTACAGAGGAACAAGAAAATCACTACAGAAGGCTTCGTGTAAAATCATACAAGTAAGGAGATAATGATGTGATATAAGTCATACTGAAAGAAATGTAAATTCTATCCAGAATTCTGTATATAATGAAAATATCCTTTCAAAGAGACAGAACTATCCATCAATTCAAGCTGTCCTATCTCACAGACCCGTCCATGAGAACCCCCAGGGTTACTTGCAGACTCATAGCAATGTGATCAAGTGACCAGTCTCTTTCCCTCTCCCTTTCCATCTCTCTCTCTCTATATATATGTAATGATATATATAATGGTATATTTATAATGATGTATATATATACGTGTGTGTATATATATATACATATATGCATATACACATGGACTCTATTTCTCTAGAGAACACTAATACATACATTTAGCTAGATTTAATCTCTTAACAAATCATGTTTATTGTTTCATTTATATCTGATCAAACAATATTATTATCTTGCTATTGTCAAAATATTTATCTAAAGATGTGTTTGATATATAGTTTTTTCAAATGAATAAAAATGTATGTTATTTATTCTTTGTTTCTAATATATCCTAATATGATGCAGGATTATTCTCTTCTTACTACATACTTTGTTGATTTAAAACATCTGGTATTATTTATTTATTTTTATTTTTGTAGATGGGAAGTCATATTTTTTACTTGGAAATTTTACAATATTTTCCGTTATTTTTCCTTCAAATTATATAATTGTGATTAAATTTTATATATATTCAAAATACCTATCTATAACTCCTGTTTATGTTAAGAGTTTATGTCAGAGTTGAAACCTTTTTCTAGTACCTGGTAAATTTAATAGACCTATTTTTGTCTACTTTTCTGATAACTCTAATAAAGAAGTATGGTTATTTCTAAAGGATTTCATCTTCTGTGGTTGTGTTACCTTTAGGGAAAGTAACTTCAATCACAAGAATTTCCAGTGGGCGTTAAAATGATACTAAAGGAATACTATCAACAACTCCATGCCCACAAATTTGATAAGTTAGAAAAAATGATCCAATTCCTTAGAAACACAATTTAACACATTTACACAAGGAGAAATACACAATGTGAATAAGCCTACATCTATTAAATATGAGTTGCCCTGGTGACACAGTGGTTAAAGCACTTGGCTGCTAACCAAAATTTCAGTAGTTAAAACCCACCCGAAGTTCCACAAGAGAAAGATGTGGCAGTCTGCTTCTGTAGAGATTTATAGCCTTGGAAAACCTATGGGACAGTCGTACTATATCCTAAAGACTTGTTATGAGTTGGAATTGACTCCAAGGCAGTAAGTCTAATTTTATGAGTTTATTAAATATGTTGATTAATCTGACAATACACTTCCAAAACAGAAAGGACCAGGATCAGGGGGATTCACTGGTTATTTCAACCAAATATTTAAAAAATAATTACCATGAATTCTTCTCTAAGTCTTCCAAAAAAACAGAAAAGAAGGGAAGACATTAATTCTATGATGCCATGGCAGGATTATGAAAATACTGAGCCAGACAAATACATTACAAGATAGAAAATTAAAAATCAATCTTTCATGAACATAACTGAAAATATCCTCAACAAAATATTAGCAAATAAAAAATGGAATTATCAAAATTCCAACAATGTTTTAAAATAATTATATACCATAATCAAGTACAATTTATCTCAGATATGCGAGATCAGTTCAACATTCCCACATTGATTCATGTAATTCATCATATCAGCAGACAAAAGAAAGAAATAATAAGAGCATACCAATAGCTATAGAAAGCATTCAATAACAGCCCACACACATTCATGATAAAAATTCTCCCAAAAATAGGAATAGTAGGGAACTTTTTCAACTTGATAAAAAAAATTACAAAAACCAAAAATTATAGCCAACATCACGCTATAGGTGTTTCATCCTCATAACAGGAATAAGGCAAAGATGTCCTCTCTCACCACTACTGTTCAACTTTGCACTGGAGGTCCTAGTTACTGATATAAGATAAGAAAATTGAATAAAAGATATCTTGATTGGAAGAAAGAAATAAAACTGTCTTGCTTTCTGGGTGTTATGATTATGTAGAAGAATCCCAAAGCATTAAAAAAAAAAACTCCTGGAAGTAATAAATGATTATAGCAAAACTGCAAAATAGAAGGTTAATATAAAAGTCAGTTACATATTTATACACCAGCAAAGAATACTTGAAATATGAAATTAAAAACACGTTACTTACATCATCAGAAAAAATAATTTTAATCTATAAAATATGTACAAGATCCAAATGAGAATAACTAAAAAATCTGATGAATGAAACCAAAGATGATCTAAATAAATATTCACATGTTCATGGATAGGTATGTATTATTATTAAGATGTCAGTTCTCTCCATCTTGATCTATAGGTTCAAATCCATCACGACAAAATTTGAGCAAGTTATTTTGAGGATAGTATCAAATTAATTTAATTCTAAAGTTTATATGGAAATCAAAAGACTCAGAATTGCCAACACAATACTAAAGAATAGCACAGGTGGAAGACTGACGTTACCTGACATAAACACCTATAATAAAAGTACAAAAAAAAAGTATAAAAATTTCAGTACATATAAATTCATAATTAATTAATAAATCAATTCAGTATGTTGTTGTTGTTGTTAGGTGTCAACCAGTCTGTTCTAACTCATAAGGACCCTATGTACAACAGAACACAACACTGCCCAGTCCTGCACCATCCTCACTGTGTCAATCCATCTCGTTGAGGGTCTTCCTCTTTTTCACTGACCCTCTACTTTACCAAGCATGACTTCCTTCTCCAGGGATTGATCCCTCCTGATAACATGTCCAAACTATATGAGACATAGTCTCGTCATCTTTACTTCTAAAGAGCATTCTGATTGTACTTCTTCAAAGACAGATTTGTTCGTTCTTTTGGAAGTCCATGGTATATTCAATATTCTTCACCAACACCACAAGTCAAAGGCATCAATACTTTTTTGGCCTTACTTATTCATTGTCCAGCTTTCACATGCATATGAGGTGTTTGAAAACATCACGGCATGGGTCAAGTGTATTTTAATCTTTAATCTTTAAGGTGACATCTTTGCTTTTCAACACTATAAAGAGGTCTTTTTTAGCAGATTTACCCAATGCAATGCATCTTTTGATTTTGCAATTGCTACTTCCATTGGTGTTGATAGTGGGTTCAAGTAAAATGAAACCCTTGACAAATTCAATCTTTTCTCTGTTTATCATGGTGTTGCTGATTGGTTCAATTGTAAGGATTTTTGTTTTCTTTATGTTGAGGTGTAATCCATACCGAAGGCTGTGGTCTTTGATCTTCATCAGTAAGTGCTTCAAGTCCTCTTCACTTTCAGCAAGCAAGGTTATGTTGACTGCATAATGCAGGTTGTTAATGAGTCTTTCTCCAATCCTGATGCCCTGTTCTTATTCATATAGTCCAGATTCTCAGATTATTTGCTCAGCATATAGATTGAACAGGTATGGTGAAATGATGCAATCCTGATGCACACCTTTCCTGCCTTTAAACCACCCAGTATCCTATCCCCTTATTCTGTTTGAACGACTGTCTCTTCATCTACGTACAGGTTTCTCATGAGCACAATTATGTGTTCTGGAATTCCTGTTCTGTGAAATGTTATTCATAATTTGTTATGACCCACACAGTCGAATGCCTTTGCATAGTCAGTAAAACACAGATAAACATCCTTCTGGTATTCTCTGCTTTCAGCCAGGATCCATCTGGCATCAGCAATGATACCCCTGGTTCCATGCTCTCTTCTGACTCTGGTTGGAATTTCTGGCAGTTCCCTGTTGATATACTCCGGCAGAGACTTTTGAACGATCTTCAGCAACATTTTATTTGAGTGTGATATTAATGATATTTTTTGATAATTACTGAATTCGGTTGAATCATCTTTCTTTGGAATAGGCATAAATATGGATCTCTTCCAGTTGGCTGTCCAGGTAGCTGTCTTCCAAATTTCTTGGTATAGAAGGGGAGCACTTCTTCCTTCACTGCCATCGGTTCGTGATCATATATTACCTCCTGAGATGATTGAACATTGATCAACTCTTTTTGGTATAGTGACTGTGTATTCTTTCCATTTTCTTTTGATGCTTCCTGCATCGTTTAATATTTTCCCTGTAAAAAATAAAAAGCAAACCCATGACCTTCGAGTTGATGCTGACTCATAGCAACCTTGTAGGACAGAGTAGAACTGCCTCATAGAGTTTCCAAGGAGCACCTGGTGGATTCAAACTGCTGACCTTTTGATTAGCAGCTGAATTCTTAACCACTGCACACCAGAGTTTCCAATTTCCCTGTAGAATCCTTCAATATTGAAACTTGGGGCTTGATTATTTTCTTCAATTCTTTCAGCTTGAAGAATGCCTGTTTTCTATCTCCAGGTCTTTGCACATTTCATTATAATACTTTACATTGTCTTCTTGAGCTGCCCTTTGAAATCTTCTGGTCAGCTCTTTTACTTCATCATTTCTTCCTTTTGCTTTTGCTACTTGTTCAATAGCAAGTTTCAGAGTCTCTTCTGACATCCATTTTGGTCTTTTATTTCTTTCCTGCCTTTTTTTATGACCTCTTACTTTCTTTTCTGATGTCCTTCTTGTCATTATAAAACTCATCTGGACTTCTGTCATTAGAGTTCAATGTTTCAAATCTGTCCTTGAGATGGTCTCTAAATTGAGGTGAGATATACTCAAGCTAGTACTTTTCCTCTCGTGGGCTTGTTCTAATTTTCTTTGGTTCCAACTTGAATTTGTAGAGGAGCAATTGATGGTCTTCGACAGTCAGCCTCTGGCCTTGTTCTGACCGATGATATTGAGCTTTTCCATTGTCTCTTTCCACATGATTCCTGTGTATTTCATCTGGTGAGGTCAATGTGTACAGTCAACATTTACGTTAGTGAAAAATGGTATTTACAATGAAGAAATCATTGGTGTTTCAAAATTCTATCCTGCAATCTCTGGCATCATTTCTATCACCAAGTCCATATTGTCCAACTACACATCTTTCTTCTGTGTTTCCAACTTTTCCGTTCCAATCAATGATAACTATCAACCCATCCTGATTGTATGTTCGATCAATTTCAGACTGCAGAAGTTGGTAAAAATCCTCAGTTTCTTCATCTTTGGCCTTAGTGGTTGGTGGGTAAATTTGAAAAATAATCATATTAACTAGATTTCCTTGTAGGTGTATGTATATTATCCTATCACTGACAGCATTTTTCTTCAAATAGATCTTGAAATGCTCCTTTTGACAATGAATGCAATGCCATTCTAATTGAAGCTGTCATCCCCGTCATAGTGGACCTTATGATAGTCCAATTCTAAATGGCCAATATCAGTCCATTTCAGCTCACTAATGCCTAGGATATCGATCTTTATGTGTTCCATTTCATTTTTGATGATTTCCAACTTTCCTAGATTCATACTTCTTACCTTCCAATTATTAATGGATGTTTGCTGCTGTTTCTTCTCATTTGGAGTCATGCCACATCAACAAATGAAGGTCCTGAAAGATTGAAACCATCCGTCTCTTTAAGGTTGACTCTACTTTGAGGAGGCAGCTCTTCCTTAGTCATATTTTGAGTGCCTTCAACCTGACGGGCCCATCTTCTAGCACTATATCAGACAATGTTCTGCTGCTATTCAGAAAGGTTTCACTGGCTAGTTCTTTTCAGAATTAGATTTCCAGGTCCTTCTTCCTAGTCTGTCTTAGTCTGGGAGCTCAACTGGAATCCATCTTCCATGGATAACCCTGCTGGTATTTGAATACTGGTGGCATAGCTTCCAGCATCAGAGCAACATGCAAGTGCCCACATTACAACAAACTGACAGACACATATGTATTTATATATATACATATACATACATATATATATATATATATATAAAACCAAAAACCAAGCCCTAAATTCAAATCTAATTCTAACTCCTAACACTAACCATAAGCCTAACCCTATATTAAAAAAAAAAAAAAACACACATTGCTGTCGAGTTGATTCCCATTCATAGAGACCCTATAGAACAGAGTAAAACTGCCCCATTGGTTCACAAGGCTGTAAATCTTTAAGGAAGCCGACTGCCATCTTTCTGCCATGGAGCAGCTGGTTGGTTCGAACTGCTGACCTTTGAGTTAACAAACCGGAACTTCAACTACTGAGCCACCAGAGCTGCCACATATGTATATATATATTCTTTTTTTAACTACATTTACAATATCTAAATTATTTAACATTCCTTGCATTGTATTAATTTTGTTATTTAAGGTATATTTTATGTGTATTATTTCAGTATCAATTTTGTTGCCTGAAACTGATAGGAGATTATACTAACTTTTCAAGTTATTGTTGTTGTTAGTTGTCGTCGAGTTGGTGTCAACTCATAGTGATCCCATGCACAACAGAAGGAAACATGGCCCAGTCCTGCACCATCCTCATGATTATTGTTATCCTTGAGCCTATTGTTCCAGCCACTGTATCAATCCATCTCACTGAGGGTCATAACTTTTTCGCTGATCCTCCACTTTATCAAGCATCATGTCCTTATCCAGGGACTCATCCCTTCTGATAACACGTCCAAAATATGTGAGATGAAGTCTCACTCTCCTGACTTTCTAAGGAACATTCAGGATGTACTTCTTCCGAGATAGATTTTTTTGTTCTGTTGACATTCCAAGGTATATTCAGAATTTTCTCCAACACTGCAACTAAAAGGCATCAATTCTTCTTTTCAAGAATTAATTGTAATTTTCAGTATTACTGACTGATTTTTAGTAATTTCGTATAATTTATAATCTTTGCAAAGACCTTGATTTCCTTGGTCTCTCACACTCTCACCGTGTAGTCACCTCATTTGTTGATCTCTGTTAACTCAGTTATTTATATATATACATGAATATGTATGTATATATGTATATAGAGTGATGAATATTTCTGCGGACTTTTTCCTAAAATTTTGAACAATTTTATTTTAATGATTGAGTGTGTATTTGAAATTTCATAAATGGTACTTTACTGTATCTTTTTGGCCAGGTTTCTCATCATATTTAACAAAACGTGTTTCTTTGGGTCAAACTTAGGCATCTCCCTTTCAAGGAATCAGGATTCTTACTTACCTTGTTTCATTATGGACTCCCTGTGTATATAATTTTCTCTTGGACCCAATATTTGTCAAGGTCAACTTCTACGTGAAAGCTCAGAAAATTCATTTAGGGCACTACCATTCTGAGACACACCATGATTATAATACATGGAATCTATTTAATCATTTCATAAAAGTATATTATTTAATGACTTTTTGGACTTTTTTTTCTTATTAATACAAGAAATACTAATATCTGTATTACTGGATGCTTTTGTATTTTTCTTATCTCTAATAATTCCCCATATTTTAATAAATGTTTAAAATAAAGTCATATATTGTTATTTGCATTCTGCTTATTTGGGATTATTAGGCCATACAACGGGCTGCATCACATGGGAGATCCATCTGGCATATGTAACTGGAACTCATCATGTTGAGTCATTATAAAAAATGTAATACAGTGTCACATTTGCATGCATCACTTACAGGGGACATGAATATTCGCAGTAAAGGAAATAGAGGAAGACAAGGCTCTGAGGCTGCGAGTTCGGGAAAGGAAACCCCAGAGCCTAGCAGGAAGTGCCTTCTCCACCACATTCTCCTCTACTGCAGAGGTGGGGTGTATATCTGAGAATCAGCCTGAGTTCTTGTAAAGGAGGCTGCCTGGGCTGTATCTCTGGGCTATCCGTGCACAGTAATATGTGGCTGTGTCTACAACATCCATACTGGTCATTCTAAGGAACACCTGGTTTTGCACAGATCATTTAATTTTACCGTGTAAACAATCCTGTACCAACCTTTATATCCCCTGGTGTGTGCTCCTGAGTATGCCTGCACTCAAGCCTGCATTTCTGTAGAAATAGTCAATGTATAACCCACCTTGTTGTTGTTCCCAGTGAGCCTTTGTGAGAGACAGATGACTGCCTTTCTTCCTTACCCCTTCTAATTCCATGAGAGTGTGGACATGTTAGATAGCTGGAGAGAAAGGACTAGAGTTTGCTGACAGCAAGTTCTCTCGCAGCCCCTCTCCATACTTGCAGTGGAATTTATCTCCAGGCTTCTAGGGGTTAGGAGACTTCTCAAACCCATATGTTCCTCATTCCTACATAAAGAAAAGTGCAGACATTGGGTATTTCTAGAACTACACAATCCTCTATAGGCATGCTGAACTTTCTGATCTGTATGATGTTGTGAAAGATAGTTTTGCACTGCTTCTGGAAATTAGGATAATTGTCTACCTCACAGTATCATTGTGAGTCTATATTTCTGCAATCATTTCAAGAACTGTGGTTTACACAATGGATCTATTACAGAGGGTTTTGACTGCCAGCAACAGAAAACCATATCTAAGAGGCAGTGATTGGTTTATTGGTTTATTGAACATAAACAGTCCTCTCAGAATCCAAGAAGAAGCAGAGAGAAGGTCCATGGACACACAGAAAACAGGGTGCTGGGGCATAGGTGACATCTCTGTGTTTTTTCAGAACTTCCGTTAAAAACAATTAGCTCCAATTGACTTTCTCAAGTCCTTGACTCAATTAATGATTCAGAATCTAGGAAAGTTTAAGTTTGGCTTAAATTTTGTTACAGACTCAATGTTAGTAAAGGAGTGATCATTACATATCTCTGATATATGTCACTGAATGGAAAAGAGTGGATTTTCAGAAAGAAAACAAGGTGCTATTTTCCGAAGTTGAGGGATGGTGGATGTCAAGCAAAGGTGTCATTTCCTGTGCAGTCTGGTCTTCTTATGGCAAAAGCACAGGTGTGTGCATGGGCCCACAAACCCAGACAGACAAAGATCCATACAAATACACTTTCACATAGCTTCATTTTTCTATCTGATACATTGTAGCTGATTTATTTACTACAAAAATATCACATTGAACTCTTCTACAAAGGAAAAATTTCGTTTAGTTAATGAGAAAAAAAATAAAAAGAACGTCCACAACTTTTGAGTGATGATCAAGTTACAGCTAATTTTCCCATAAACTCCAGTTGCCCAACATGTCTATTCGATGGAAATATTCTGTAATGGTGGGACTTAGTAGTACCTCAAACAACACCAGCATACTACATCTATAGTAAAATGGTGGTTTTGTTAGTGTTTTTAGCCTTTTTCACAGTATGTCTTTTGCTTACAAGACTCAAAATATGGGGCACAAAGGGAGACACTCCTGGGGTCACCTGGTGTAGCAGGTGGTGCTCACAGACATCATCCACATATCCACATATCATTCCCAGAGATGATGGGGTGAGCTCCATTCACTCTGAGCTTGATTAATACTTTCATCGGACAGATGACCTGCCTGATCTCTCCTGGAATCAGGATGGGAGAAGGTACTTGGAGTGGTCAAGCACTGATCTGGAGCTCTGTGTGTTGAATTGTACAGTGCACACAGATGTGTACACAGAGCTAAAATGAATTGATGTTTACATATAAATTGTTGCATTTTATATGAGTTAATCACAGTGAAAGAGTATAAAAGACATGGGAGGTATGACATACATTTCAAACTCAGTGTTAGCAGGCAGATTGTTGTAGCATCTTAGATTTTTTATTTTTTAAATTGAGAAAATTATAAACACTAAGGCTCTTCTGTTATTAAACTTACACCACATCAAATGGGAAAAAAGACACGAAAACATACACGCACTAATGCATATATATTACCATATACACTGTAAAATACTCACTAATGAAAACACACACTAACACACAGAGTCAAATAATAACATTTACATGCTGATACACACACTAACATACACATGCATACTATAAGGCACACTAACACATACATTAGCTCATACATTAATGTATAAACATCAGCACACATACACACACTATCAAACATACAAACGATATACACCCACACTAACACAGAAACATACATTAACACTCAGATTAGCACACAGAAAAACACACACTAAAACACACATCCATTATAACAATCAAAGACATACAAGCATTGATACCGTGTGAGGAACTTTTACATTTTGAGGTGACAGCATGTGTAATTGGGATTTCAGAACTAAAATTCGCCATTCCATTCTGAAATTAAACTGAGGATTTTACTTTTATTCTCTCGATAATATTTAATTTCTGTTAAAATTCCATTTGAAAAACAAAGCTCAGTTGTTCTTGTTGTGTTAATAGTGTTCCAGCAGCTGGCCTTAGAAAAAGTTTCATTGACTTGTTAAAGTGACTTAGAGCCTATAGATAAAGATGTTGTTCTAACTGCCAGAAAAGAAGGTCCTCAGCAAGCACCTAGGCATTATCTCTTTTTCTCTCGGCTAAATAAGCACAGTTTATTTACACTTTCCTAATGGTTAGTTCTGTATCCAAAGATTCCAATTAAGTTGACCCAGCAGCAATTATATCACTAAATTTTCATATCAAAATTTTGTATACTTTTCATTTTAGAAACAGTGGCTTAGTTAAACTGTACCAAGTTGAGAGATTTGTGCTAGAGTAGAAACTGATGTAAAGAAAATTTTACAGTTAATTGCCATCCTTGTAAATCTCACCTCTGTCCCTGACATTGCTTTGATGTGAAACTGTTACCTGTACTCACTCTACCTGTTAAATATCTCTTTATTGTGCCTGTTATCAGACTATACCATTACAGACAAACCACACACATGCACTCCTGCAGTTTACTCCTTCAATACATTTTATATACTTTTAATATCAAATTGGAGTGGTGGTTTGGTGACTTTACTAGGACAGCACACATGCTACTACACACAGAATAACTACAATAAACCACACAATAATATATGCATATTAACATACACAAACACACATACATACGGTAACATGCACCAGATGGGCCCTGTGATGTGTGGATTCTGAGAGCCCCCCGCAGCCCAGCCCTCTCCCAGAAGGAGGTTTGTGTTAGGGCTCTCTCTACCTTTCCCTCACTATGTTTCTTATACAGTAATATGCAACCATGTCCACAGCAGTTGCAGAGGTCGGCTGCTGGAGAACTGGTCCCTGGACAAGTCTTGTTACTGCAATAACATGGATTGGAGCTGCCTGCCACAATAGCCAATTCTGAGACAGGAGTAAGGTGAGAAGCAAGAGTTTTAGTATATATCAATATATAGGAGACAGAAGGGAATAGATTCCTCAGAAAAACCCATCTCCCCAACTGGAGATAGGCTGAAGGCTTTTATAGGGACAGGATTATGGGTCTTAGAAGTTTGTGTTAGTTCCCTTTGAGGTGGTCATGTCTCAGATGAGTTAATCTTTTACTGGTATTCTTGGGGGTTATCGATATCCTAGTTTTCTTGTTGCAAGGTGGGTGCTTTGTTCAATTTGTCATTCCTAGATCATTGTCACTTGTTTTCCACCCTCCAAGAAGGAACATCAGTTAATCTTAAACCTTTTGTAGAGACTGGAGCCAGAGGGAAAAACAAGATCATTAGACAATGTGGCTGTTAGCAGCGGAAAGTAAATAATAGTGAGCTGGGCTTATGCAGTCTCTTCAAGTCTCTAGAGAAGGAGAGTCTTTTGTAGGATTGGTTTAGGTAACTTCTACCACTTAACTTGTAGTGAACTTCAAGGGTGTACTGGGAAGAAGAACACTTGTTCAGTTGAAAGGACACAAGGCAGGAAGAATTGTAATCTCTTAAGATGTACTTTGAGACTAAAAAAAGGGGACCCTGTCTCTTCCAACCCTTGTATCAATATTCACACTTCAATTAACTCCCTTCCTCCCTTCTGTACTTGATTCATTAATTCATACATTAACATATTCATGTATTAACAAAATACATTTATTTTAGAATGATTCCCACTACTTTAGGGGAAATAGTATAAATGATTTTTGTCCTTAGAAATACCTTATAAATGATTTCAAAAATGAACAGATCACCGCAGACAGAGGGTCACTCTATGTCTCAGTAAGAGGGTTGCATTGAAAAATCATAAAAAAATCTGCCCTCTCACAGTTTTGTGTCATTGAATCCTGAAATTGTGGCTACAATTAAACAGTGTTAGAAGGCATAGCACAGCTCCATCCCTTCTCACTTCGTGACCTTGAGGATTTAGTTTTACCACTCTGAGCTTCAGTTCAAAAAGAAGTAATTTGGGAATCATGGAAGTAACTTATGTGTGAATGTTAGAGTAGGGATGCAGTATTGTTAGATATTATTATCACTGTCATTAGTGTTATAACCACTTCTTGGGAATCAGGGAGGACCGTTATGAGGCTTTATTTCTTACCACCAGGATAGCACAAGGAACTGCCCACTGTGACACCTGTGCAACTGGTGCCCATCCCCCCACTCCCATTCTAGTGTCCTTACTCATACATTCATATGTTTATATCCATGTGTCTCTTACCATCCTTTTTCTCCATATCATCCCATAAACATAACCTCTAATGCAGCACATTTCCAACTGTAATGAAATAATAATTGCCCTGCCTGAAGGTACTAAACCAAAACCTGTTGCTGTCGAGTTGATTCCTACTTATAGGGACCCTCAAGGACAGAGTAGAACTGCCCTTAGGATTTCCAAGGAGTTCCTGGTGGATTCAAACTGCTGACCTTTTAGTAAGCATCCTTAGCTCTTAACCACTACACACCAGGTTTCCTGCCTGAAAGTAGGCAGTAGGAAAGTCACCAAAAGTAGGATGTGTTGACTAAGAAATCTGAACCCTCTGGATAGGACCTGGAGAAGTGGAATGACCTGCTGTAGAGCTTTGGAGGGGATGAGATGGGATCTGGCATCCAGAACAAAATAGTTCCACTACTTACCAAGGGGTCTCTGGGGTCTCTGTTAGCACAGAGGATGAAATGTCTCTTCTAGTCTTCAGGGACTGATAGACCAGGAGGGATACTGCTATAATAATTTTGCTCTCAGAAGAAAAAAATGTAATAAGTGAGCATATGTTTATGTGGGTGTGAGTGGGTTTCTAGGGTCTGCTTATCCTCGAGAAAGAAGAAAATATTAGATTACCAGTGCTAACAAAGAGCCTGTGGCGCTTGTAAATATTATTAAAGACAACTATATCTGGTATCTAGATTGTGTTAAAACTATTATCAAAGACTTACCAGAAAGCAACATTTTGTAATACAAAAACAAAAAGAATAAAGATTTAAGTGAGATGCCTTTGAAGGTAACCAGTGATGGACATACTGTAATAAACCAGCCATCATAATTAGAGAGAGAATGAAATGATGGTGGTTTTATGTTGAAGATATGATAGGTCTGACTGATGGCTTTTTTTCCCCCCTGTAAGTGGTTGATAGGGAAACCAAGAATAGAGTGTAACCATGGGAAATGGAGAGGCCAGATACTTGTCATTGTAAAACACAGAAGCCTGAACTCTGCAGTGTTCTTCGGTAATATTAAGTTCAGTTGAATTTGATGTTGCTGAATAATTCTATCCAGGGAATCAGGAAAGAAGGTCATTTTGGACAGAAAAAAGAAAAGTTCCTTACCATCCTCCAACTCATTATTGTATCTACATGTGACCCTTGGGACTTCTGTCATCATGTTCATACATGATGGAAGTCACCTGGAAAGTGAAGATGACATTCTGGGTGTATCAGTCAGGAAATTTGGAAGCAAAACTGAGTACATGGAACATTGAACTAACCAAGCTAGACGTTACTCACTTCTAGGTTTCTTGTTTCATTAGATTCTGAATATCTTCATTGTTTAGACATCTCAACTTGGTATTTCCTCATTTTGGCCTGGAAAAGCCACACAGGATAATGTGTCAATACTAAAAAAAATTTTAAATTTTAATTTAAAAAAATTAAAAATCAGCAATCCATCTCAGTTTAAAATGAGTCTGTGGTGGGCAGGGGACAGAAGGGACACATGGATCAATAAGAAGATTGATCTTAAAGAGGATGGCCTCTCCTTGGGGACATCAAGGAAAGAGAGATTTATATGACTACTATGCCTAGAGTGAAAGCACGTACATGAGAGGCAGCGGGGCCTGATGTCCCCAGGGAAGTGGGAGGTACAAGAAGAACATCACAAACATCCAAAAAAGTGGTTGAGTCAGCCAGTGAGATGAACAGAATCAACCTAGACACTGCAATCACCAGTGAAGATGGTAGATCTTGGGGATAAAAGAAAAAATCACGAGCTGAGTTCCCAGTCATCACATCATCAGGGAAAGATTGGGAGAGAAGTGCTGAAAGAAAAGTGGAGAGGCTGAAGAAACATAAGTGCATGGTATAAACAAAAACATACACATTGTGCTCTATGAGATTGCGAGATAATTCTTTCAGTACTAATGGAAGAATAATGAGGAAATGAACTCTACCACTTCCTGAGGCATCACGGAATACATGAACATAATTACCTCGGAGGAATTTGGGCTATTATTGTGTGGAGCTGTAAAGGAATCTGAATAAAAAGTTGAACAAGATATGAGGATTAAAAATTACAGAAATGGTCCCCAAAAACACAAATATAGGGGAATTGATGATGGAAGAATATGGAGTGTTGGGTTGGGAAGAGCAAACACATAGCACTTTAAGTGAGAAAATAAAAGATAGGAAAAATAGCCACCAGAAGATGTGCTGGCTCACCATGACAATAGTCCATTATGCAGTGGAATGAGAAGTAATTTGTGTGCTCAATAGAGTCAAGACCTGTTATGGGGGCTTACCAGGTGAAACTGTGGTCCCATTATTCATTAACTCTCCTACACAGGGAAGTTAGTAATAGTTGCAGGTCAACAAAAACAGGTGTAAGGAGGTAGAAACAGTGATGTCATCCAGAAATCAAAAAATATGAGTCTGTCTTGGACACAAGAACTGTATTGTTAGGCAAGAAATATCATTAAAGGAAGCTCCATGGAGATTGGACACACCTATTGTGGACCAGAATAGAGCTGAACTCTCACATACGATGAGTACCTCAAGTGCTTCCCAAATTTCTCACATTTAGAAATGTGACAACAACAGGATAATCCTAAATACAATGCACTGAGTCAGCCCCCAGCCTTCCACCCTAGCCTCATGCCTCTCTGCACCCCAAGGTGTGGTCAGCTGCTTGATAGCTCATTGACCCTTATCATGTTGAGGTCACCAATCAGATATTTCCCAGAAGTCACCTGGACAAGAGGAAATGTCTGAATTGAGCTTCAAGTTCAAAGGTCTTCCAGTCCCACAGTGCTGATTCTGCATGATTTGGTCAGGTGTAACCTGAGAAGTGCTTAGAAGAGCTGTCATTTTGTAATGGAAGCTTTCACTGTTATTAATGCTGTAACTTAAGTAAGTGCATAGGTGAGGCAAAAGGAATGATATCATAAAGTATACACAAACAAACAAGCAAAAAAAAAATCCATTCTCATTGCCATTGAGTTGATTCTGATTCATACTGACCCTACAGGACAGAGTAAAGCAGCCCCTTAGGATTTCCAAGGAGCTGTTGGAAGATTTGAACTGCTGATCTTTTGGTTAGCAGCCATAGCTCGCTGTAGCTCTTAACCACTGCATTGCCAGGGCTCATAACGTGTAGTGACAATTGTTGTAGGGGAAAAACATCATAAAGTTTAGTAAAGCAAAAAGAAAGTTTTATTCTGCATATATTCAAAAAGGGCAGAAGGGGGAAGTGGACAAGCATGCTGCCAGAGCTAGAATGTCTGCCAAATCCAGGGAAATATCACAGAACGGACAAAAGTGAGAAAACGGACAAGCATGCTGCCACAGCCATGTCTGCCTGAATCCAAAGAATATTACAGACTAGGCAAGAATGGGAAAACGGACAAGCATGCTGCCACAGCCGTGTCTCCTCGAGTCCAAAGAACAGTTACAGAGCCATCAGTATATATTAACGTTACAAATAGGCAAAACAATTGAAAGCTTCACCTTTTCACAGATTGGCTAGAAACTGTGATCCTACATTTAGAATTGTCTTTCTTAATAATCATTAGTACAGGTTTCAGTAATGATAGTAAGGAGGGTCTTCATTCATCCAAAATATTTCTATTCACTAAATGTTAATAGAAAAAGGTAAGAGTGGGAAGTGTTTTCTGTTGTGTTTGATGGGCTTTATGTGAGAGTTTCCCTAAAAGATGTTTTCCAAGATTATCTTAGCGATTGTCTTTATACCTCAGGGCCCAGTTGATGTGTCCTTGTAAGTCCCTGTGAGCCTGGCTCCAGCAGGGTCATATTCTGTATGCTCAAGGAGAGAGGATAATAACTCCAATATTATTTCTAAATCACTATAGAAAGTAAATGTACTTTTCTTGAATACAATGTATAAATATTTATCACAACATTTCAAATATTTCATAGAGTGTTACTGATAATACTATTTGGAATCATAAAACTACAACTGGAGGTATGTACACAAGAAATACAAGTGCACTCTATCATCCTTCTTCCAACTCTTTATGTTGCTTAAGCCTTCTCTGAAATATTGGCAAGTCTGTGTAGTCTTGCTGATGTTTTTTTATATTACCTTGTTTTATCCTTTGAAATATTATAACAACATTCAGTTTTATAATATCTCTTAAATTTGTTTTAAGGTTTACTTTAAGGTATACCTGTCTACAGATCATAGACAAGAAGGAAGAAATTTTTAAGCTATGATAAAACATCCAGAAAAATAATTTCATTGTGTTGTCATAGAGACCCTAGCCCCAGCAACCAATTTGACATTTCTTCTTTGAAAAAATAATAAGCTAAATTTTCAGCTATTTGAACACATAAATCTTGATTGAATACTGGGATTCTGTGGTAGTCCAGGGGTAGTTAAGTGGAAATGATACCACTGGGGAAATTGTCTTTTATTATCATGTTACTGTGATGGACTAAAAACATAGCTTGCACTATATTATTTTATATAGTATAATTTGTTTTATAAAAATGTAATAAGACAGTATGTACTTTTATTCGTTTAACTTATTTCACACAACATACTAATATGGCAATCAATCCATATTTCTGTGTCTACCAAAAAGCATTTATTTTAATGCTCAGTATGTCATTATTTCAATATATACACATACCACAATTTGTTTGCCATTCACCTCTTATAAGAATTTTTTTTTTTTCTAGTTTCTGGTTATTGTAATGAAAAGCTGCTACTCAGTCGGGAGATGTGAAGATCTGAGAATAAGAACATTTATAGTCTTACAACAACAATCATAACAACCTTGGAAAACTGCAAATTGACAACTTTTTTTTCAACAGATTAGTGAATTGAAGTCAGAGGGAAAAGGCAAATATCATATTTTGAGAATGACAGGCGTCTCCAGAGAGGAGAAAAAAAAAAAAAGATGAAGACATTAGCTGATCTGAAGCACATGTCTTTATATGTCCTTTAAACTCTAAGAAGATTAAACTAGAAATATTTAATGAATAGTTGAAGGATGAGTGTGTTAAATGCATTAGAGTGTGAAGCTTGAGGCCTACAGACTTGGTAGAATTCCTGCTCTACTGTAGACTTTTCCTTTAAGATTGGGGATTATCGACAAAAAGCTATACGCTCCTTCCCCAGGACACCAGCCAGGGTGTCTGTCCCTGTGCCCTTAACACTCCAGGGTATAGAGTGTCTTTTATTACAAGTTGTTCTCTGTTCAGTTGCACAGGATCTTCACTCATAGACTCAGATTCTAGTTTTGATGTCCTCCTCCTTCGCAACAAACTGTAGGTCATAGAGAAGAAGAGAGAGGCGGTTCTGTTTGAAGAGGGGAGATGTAGGGGCTCAGCAGATAAACCCTTGTCAGGTTACCTCAGAGATTAGTGGTTCAAACCCACCAGTCTCTCCATGGGAGAAAGATGTTGCAGTCTGCTTCCATAAAGATTTTCAACCTTGGAACCCCTCTGGGGGGGCAGTTCTACTCTGCCCTATAGGGTTGCTATGAGTAGGAATTGACTCAACAACAAAGGTTTTTTTTTTTTTTTTGTCTCAGAACAGTAACAACAAATTTGAATGAACTGCAAATGAACAAATTTTCCTTAACCCATGAGAAAATTTAAGTCACAGGACAAACAATGTATCTGAATTCTGAAGGGAGATAGATGCCTCCAGGTAGAAACACAACCAAACTTTAGCTTACCTGGGCCAGAGGATGACACATGACATTAAAAATAGTCAGAAGAAGATGCTAGAAATATTTAATGAATTTCTTAATGCTGAATATCTTAAAGTCATTATAATATGAAACTCACAGGGGTCACATAGTCAGGGGCATTTCTACCTCCATGCAGGCTATCCTTCCAAGATTGAGGAGACTGCAGTAAAGAGCAAACCCCTCATGGTGCTGGATGGTGGAGAGGGTCTGAGGGAACTTCCGAATGCACCTGGAACATCTACCATGTCTCTACTATAGAACAAAAGTATTTATCTGCTGAGGAAAGCCTTCAAAACCTTCACACTAAAGGCACTGGTAAAATCCAATACAGTCTGAGGGGAGAAAGTAGGTCACAAAAATTCTGCCCGTAACAGTCTCACATCTCTTATCTGAGGAATAAAAGCCTTATTCTGCTCGAGAAAGGCATCAAAGCAGGAAGCTGAGTTCACATGTAGAAAACCACTGCTGTTGGGGAAAAAAAAATGGAGAAAAAAAAACACTCTACCTGAGCGATGGGCAGTAAGTTATGGTATCCCCAAGGTGACCTCTGGGGGAGAGACAGGGACAACTGAAAGGTCACACTGTACACCAAGTTTACAATTTCCACCTAAGAATGAGGTTTTGTCAGAAGAGCAGAGAAGACCTCTTCAAAACTAAGAACTGTAAAATTAAATGACACTAAAATTTATCAGAAGATGTTGAAATGGCAGATTTTCCATGGAAAGCACAAAGTAAAGACACAAAGTTTAAGGGACAAAAAGGTAAAGGTATCACTAGAGGAAAACAAAGTCTCTAGTGCCCATAGCAAAAGAAAATTTCAACTCTGGTAGCCATGGCAACAATAAACTTCTCCGTAAAGGACTAGCAGTAGTAGGGTGTGACCATCTCGAAGGAAATAAATATTAATAATGAATTAAATAAAATGGATTACTGTCCTTTCCAAAATGTCTAGCTTTCAACCAATATTGTGGGCATATTATAGAGACAGACAACAGTATTTGTGGACAAACTATCAAAGTGAGATATCCAATAAGACACAGATATTGGAATTACCAAACTAAACAGTAAAGTTAAAATAAGTATGACTAATATGTTAAAGGAAAACCTGGTGGCATAGTGGTTAAGAGCTATGTCTGCTAAACAAGAGATCAGCAGCTTGAATCCACCAGGCACTCCTTGAAAACCCTATGGGGCAATTCTACTCTGTCTTACAAGGGTCACTATAAGTCAGAATTGACTCGATGGCACGGGGTTTGGTTTTTTGTTTGTAATATCTTAAAAGCACTAAAGGAATGGGTAGACAGACTGTACTATCAGATAGGTAACCTCTGAAGAGTGATGGCAGCTATAAAAAACAATCCAATACAGGCAGGGCCAAGATGGCAGAACAGTCAGACATTGCCTGTTATCCCTCTTACAACAAAGATCTGAAAAAGATAAGTGAATCAATTATAGATGACAGTCTAGGAGCCCTGATCATCAAAGACAAAGGTGAAGAGTCGGACTGAGTGTCAGGGGAAGGAAAGACAATTCAAAAGCAGTGGAGAAATGCCAATCGTGAGGTTGCTGACACTCTGCTGGCTGGATCAGGAAGTGCTTGTGGACTGAGGTGAGCAATAGCAGCAGCAAGTCTGCACATGCCTCTGGAGCCAGAAGGAAGGAGTGTTGAACCTACGAAAGTTAAGTGCAAGCATCTAACCTACAGTTACAATGCAGTGCGTCTTTTGATTTCTTGACTGTTACTTCCCATGGGTGTTGATTGTGGATCCAAGTAAAATGAAATCCTTGACAACTTCAAACTTTTCTCCATTTATCATGATGTTGCTTCTTGGTCCATTTGTGAGGTTTTTGTTTTCTTTATGGTGATGTGTAATCCATAGTGAAGGCTGTGGTCTTTGATCTTTATTTAGTAAGTGCTTCAAGTCCTCTTCACTTTAAGCAAGTAAAATTGTGTCATCTGCATAACACAGGTTGTTAATTAGTCTCCCTCCAATCCTGATGCCCTTTTCTTCTTCATATAGTCCAACTTCTCAAATTAATTGCTCAGCATAGAGATTGAATATATATGGTGAAAACATACATCCCTGACGCACACCTTCCCTACTTTGAACCACACAGTATCCCCTTGTTCTGTCTGAACAACTGCCTCTTGATCTATGTACAGGTTTCTCATGAGCACAATTAAATGTTCTGGAATTCCCATTCTTCAAAATGTTGTCTATAATTTGTTATTAGCATAGTCAATAACACACAGGTAAACATCTTTGAGATATTCTCTGCTTTCAGCCAAGGTCCATCTGACATCAGCAATGATATCTCTTGTCCCACATCCTCTTCTGATTCCTTCCTGAATTTCTGGCAGTTCCCTGTCAGCATACTGCTGCAGCTGCTTTTGAATGATAAAAAGCAAAATTTACTTGCTTGTGATATTAATGATATTGTTCGATAATTTCTGTATTCGGTTGGACCACCTTTCTTGGGAATAGGCATAAATATGGATCTCTTCCAGCCGGTTGTCCAAGTAGCTGTCTTCCAAATTTCTTGTCGTGGATGAGTGAGCACTTCCAGCGCTGTATTCCTTTGTTGAAACATCTCAATTGATATTCTGTCAATTCCTGGAGCCTTGTTTCTTTCAGTCTCTTCAGTGCAGCTTGAAATTCTTCCTTCAGTGGTGTCGGTTCCTGATCATATGGTACCTGTTGAAAGGGTTGAATGGCAACCAGTTCTTTTTGGTATAATGACTCTGTGTATTCCCACCATCTTCTTTTGATGCTTCCTGTGTCATTAATTTTTTCACCCATAGAATCCTTCACTATTGCAACTTGAGGCTTGAATTTTTTCTTCAGTTCTTTCAGCTTCAGAAATGCCAAGCGTGTTCTTCCCTTTTGGTTTCCTATCTCCAGCTCTTTGCACATGTCATTCTAATACTTTACTTTGTATTCTTGAGCTGTCCTTTTAAGTCTTCTGTTCAGATCTTTTACTTCATCATTTCTTCCGTTTGCTTTAGCTACTCGACGTTCAAAAGCAAGATTTAGAGTCTCCTCTGACATCCATTTTGGTCTTTTCTTTCTTTCCTGTCTTTTTAATGACCTCCTATTATCTTCAGTTATGATGTCTTTGATGTCATTCCACAAGTCGTGTGGTCTTTGGGCAATAATGTTCAACGCATCACATCTATTCTTGAGATGATCTCTAAATTCAGGTGGGATATACTCAAGGTCGTACTTTGGATCTCGTGGATTTGTACATGTTCTAATTATCTTAAGTTTCAAATTGAATTTACACAAGAGCAATTTATAGTCTGTCCTGCAGTCGGCCCCTGGCCTTGTTCTGACTGATGATATTGAGCTTTTCCACCGTCTCTTTCCACAGATGTAGGCGATTTGAGTCCTGTGTATTCCATCTGGCTAGGTCCACGTGTATAGTTGCTGTTTACGTTGGTGAAAAAATGTATTCGCAATAAAGAAGTCATTGGTATTGCAAAATTCTATCACACTATCTCTGGCATCGTTTCTATCACCAAGGCCATGTTTTCCAACTACTGATCCTTCTTCTTTGTTTCCAACTTTCACATTCCAATCACCAGTAATTATCAATGCATCCTGATTTCAGGTTCAATCAATTTCAGAGTGCAGAAATTGGTAAAAATCTTCAATTTCTTCATCTTTGGCCTTAGTGGTTGGTGTGTAAATTTGAATAATAGTCTTATTAACTGCTTTTCCTTGTAGGTGTATGGATATTATCCTAGCACTGACAGCCTTGTACTTCAGGACAGATACTGAAATGCTCTTTTTGGCTATGAATGCAATGTCGTTCCTCTTCAAGTTGTCATTACTGGCATAGTAGACCATATGATTGTCTGATTCAAAATGGTCAATGCCAGTTCATTTCAGCTCACTAATGCTAGGATATCAATGTTTATGTGTTCCATTACATTTTTGATGATTTCAGATTTTCCTGGATTCATAATTCATGCATTCCACTTTTGGATTATTAATGGATGTTTGTGGCTGTTTCTTCTTATTTGGAGTTGTGCTGTATCAGCAAAAGAAGGTCCTGAAACCTTGACTCCATCTATGTCATTAAGATCAACTCTACTTTCAGGAGACAGCTCTTCCTCAGATGTCTTTCGAGTGCCTTCCCACCTGGGGGGCTCATCTTCTGGCACTATATCAGACAATGTTCCGTTGCTATTCATAAGATTTTCACTGGTTAATTCTCTTCAGAAGTAGACTGCCGGGTCCTTCTTCTAGCCTGTCTTAGTCTGGAAGCTCAGCTGAAACCTATCCTCCATGGGTGACCCTGCTGGTATCTGAATACCATTGGCAGAGCTTCTAGTATGACAGCAAAATGCAAGCTCCCACAGTATGACAAACTGACAGGCACATGGGAGGACTGAAATTAGTCAGTCATGAAAGGACAAAAATTATTTGAGACCAGTATTTTAAGAACTCAAGAAAAGTTTGACACAGAAACAAGCATACTTTAATGGTTACGAGTGTGGAGAGGGAGAGGGAGGCAAAATCACTAACTAGATTGTAGACAAGGATTAACTTTGGTGAAGAGAAGGACAACACACAATTCAGGGGATTGGACGAGAGCATAAGCAAATAATTTTCCTTGACACATCCAAATACTTTGAGGGACAGAGTAGCTGGGACTTGCGCCTGAGGATCATAGTTTCGGGGGACATTCAGATTATTTGGCATAACAAAGTTTATTAAGAAAATATTCTACATTCCACTTTTTTGCAGATGGATATCCAGTTATGGCAGCACCATTTGTTAAAGAGACCGTCTTTTCCCCATTAAATGAACTTGGGCACTTTGTGAAATATCAGTTGCTCATAGGTGGATGGATTTACCTCTGGATTCTCAATTCTATTCCATTGGTCTATGTATCTGTGGTTTAAATAGTACCAAGCTGTTTTGACTACAGTGGCCATATAATAGGTTCTAAAATCAGGTAGTGTGAGGCCTCACACTTTTTTGTTTTCTTCGGTAATAATTTACTAAACTAGGGCCTTTTCTCTTTCCATATAAAGTTGGTGATTTGTTTCTCCATCTCATTAAAAATTGTAGTTGGAATTTGGATTGGTATTGCATTGTATCTGTAGATAGCTTTAGATAGAATAAACATTTTCACAATGTTGAGTCTTCCTATCCATGATCATGGTATTTTTTTCCACTTATGTATGTTTCTTTTGATTTCTTGCAGTAGTGTCTTGCAGTTTTCTTTGTATAGTTCTTTTATGTCTCTGGTTACGTTTATTCCTAAGTATTTTCTCTTCTTGAGGTCTATTGTAAATGGTATTGATTTGGTGATTTCCTTTTTGAAGCTTTTTTTGGTTGTGTAGCAGAAGCCATCTGTTTTTTGTATGTTTATCCTGTGCTCTGATACTTTGCTGAAATCTTCTATTAGTTTCACTAGCTTTCTTGTGGAGTCTTTGGGGTTTTCTGTGTATAATATCATACCATCTGCAAATAGGGGCACTTGTACTTCTTCCTTACCAATTTGGATGTCTTTTATTTCTTTTTCTTGCCTTATTGCTCTGGCTAGGTGGCCTCCAGCACAATGTTGATTAATGGTGGTGATAAAGGGCATGCTTTTCTAGTTCCCATTCTCAACGGGAATGTTTTCAGACTCTCTCCATTTAGGATAGTGTTGTCTGTTGCCTTTTTATAAATGCTCTTTATTATGTTGAGGAATTTCTCTTCTATTTGTATTTTGCTGAGAGTTTTTATCATGAATGGGTGTTGGACTTTGTCAAATGCCTTTTCTGCATCAATTGATAAGATCACCTTGTTCTTATCTTCTGTTTTATTTATGTGATGGATTACATTGTTTGTTTTTCTAATGTTCAACCATCCCTGCATACCTGGTACGAATCCCACTCGGTCAAATTTTTGCTCTAATTTTTATTAATTCCTTTCTTCTGTTCTCGAAGGCTTCTTTTGCTGCTCTCTTTCTGTTTGTTTGAGTTGTAGGGTTAATGTTGTGATTTTGGTCATATTTTTCTTTTTAGATATGTGCATTTATTGCTATAAATTGACCTCTGAGCACTGCTTTTGTCCCAAAGGTAGGATGTGTTCTCATTCTCATCTGATTCTATGAATTTCTTTATTCTGTTCTTGATTTTTTTCCTATAACCCAGTAGTTTTTGAGCAAGGTGTTGTTCAGTTTCCATGTATTTGATTTTTTTTCTTGCTTTTTCTGTTACTGATTTCTACTTTTATTGTTTTATATTCAGAAAAGATGCTTTGTAATATTCTGATGTTTTGGATTCTGATAAGTCTTGCTTTGTGGCCTAAAATGTGGTCTGTTTTGGAGAATGTTTCATGTGCTTTGGAAAATAAAATATACTTGGCTGCTGTTGGTTTCAGGGTTCTGTATATGTCTCAGAGATCAAGTTGGCAGATTTTGGCATTTAGATCTTCCTTGTCTTTACTCAGTTTCTTTCTAGAAGTTCTGTTCTTCATTGAAAGTCGTGTGTTAAATTATCCTACTACTATTGTGGAGCTATTTCTCTTTTCAATGTTATTAGAGTTTGTTTTATGTATTTTGAAGCCCTGTTGTTGCATGTAAATATTTACTATGTTTATGTCCTCCTGATTTCTTGACCCTTTAATCATTATATAGTGTCGTTCTCTATCTTTGTGGTTGTTTTGGCTTTAAAGTCTATTTTGTCAGAGATCAATATTGCCAGTCCTGCTGTTTTTTGATTGCTGTTTACTTGATGTGTTTTTTTCATCCACTGAGTTTTAGTTTGTTTGTGTCTTTGAATCTAAGGTTTGTCTCTTGTAGACAACATATAGATAGATTGTGTTTTTTTTATCCATTCTGCCACTCTCTGTCTCTTTATTGGTGCATTTAGTCCAATTACATTCAGTGTAGTTATTGATAAGTATGAGTTTACTGTTGTCATTTTGATTTTTTTTTATTTTTGTGATGTTAAATTTCTTTGTTCCACTAAGTTTTCTGTGCTGAGTTGTTTTTCTTCATGTATTTTCTTTTGATGTTTTTCATCATTGTTGATTTTGAATTTGCAAAGTCTTGATGTTTTTATTCTTTTTTTTAATTTTGATATGTTTGTTTGTTAGTTTCCTTTGTGATTACTTTAAAGTTTACCTCTATTTTTCTAAGTTTAAACAAGTCTTTTATTTCTTGATACTGTCTTAACTTCCTCTCCATATGAAAGTTCTATGACTACCCTGTTTAGTCCTTCTTTTTTTGTTTTAATGTTGTCACCTTTTACATATTGAAGTCTCTGTTTCCCTATTTTCACTTTGACTTATTTTTGTGACTTCCCTATCTTGGTTGATACCTGGTTGTTCTGTCCTGTGTTCTAGTATTGGGTTGTTATCTGGAATTATTGATTCTCTAGCCTGAGGACTCCCTTTAGTATTTCTTGTAATTTTGGTTTGTTTTTTATAAATTCTCTTAACTTCTGTTTATCTGAAAATGCCCTAATTTTACCTTCATATTTGAGCTACAATTTTTCTGGATATATATTTCTGGACCAGTATTTTTTCTCCTTCAAGTCTTTATATATGTCATCCCATGCCTTCTTGTCTACATGGTTACTGCTGAGTAGTCAAAGCTTAGTCTTATTGACTCTCCTTTGTAGGTGACTTTTCGCTTATCCCTAACCAATCTTTTCTCTTCATTTTTGGTTTTGGCAAGTTTGATTATGATATGTTTTAGTGACTTACTTTTGGGATCTAACCCGTGTGGGGTTCGATGAGCTTCTTGGATAGATATTTTCTTGTCTTTCACGACATCAGGGAATTTTTCTGCCAACAAATCTTCAACAATTCTCTCTGTATTTTCTGTTATCCCCCCGTTCTTTTACTCCAGTCACTCATAGGGTATTCCTCTTGATAGAGTCCCACATAATTCTTACAGTTTCTTTATTTTAAAAAAATACTTTTATCTGATTTTTCTTCAAATAAATTGGTGTCAAGCGCTTTATCTTCTCTCTCACTAATTCTGACTTTCATTGCATCAGTTCTGCTCCTGTGATTTTCTATTGAGTTTTCTAATTCTATATTTTTTGTTAATCTTTTGGGTTTCTATTTGCTGTCTCTCTGTGTATTCTAGATGCTTGTTATATTTGTCATTTTTCTCTGTATAGCTTTCCTAAATTCCTCTATTGCTTTGTCTGTGTGTTGCTTGACATAATCTGACTTTTACATGATCTGCTTCCTGATATCTTGAAGAGCTCTGTATATTAATCTTTTGTATTCTACCTCTGGTAATTCCAGGAAATTCTCTTCCTCCAAGAGGTTTCTTGGTTCTTTTTTTTGGTCACTTGCTGGAGACGTCATACTCTGCCTCTGTATGTGATTTGATATTGACAGTAGTCTCAGAACCATCAATAAGTTATTATGTTTATTTGTTGTATGTTTGCTTACTGTGTCCTAACTTATTGTTTTGTTTTGATATGCCCAGATAGGCTGGTCATGTGAGCTACTTTGATTATTGGTGCCCTTGAAGCTCTCGCATCCCGTCACCAGATGGTTAGAGCTGCTACTAGCTATGTAAGCCTAGGAGTCCATTTACTTTTCTTGTGTGAACTCAGCTCAGGTGTCCAGGTTGTCGACCACAGAGTATGTGGTGCAGGTTTTTGTCTACAATTCTAGACATGCAGGGCTATGTATGGTGATTGGAGCAGGCACAGGTATCTGGTTGAAGTAGGACATTATTTCCTGAGGAAGGTGGGGGGCTGATGGCTGTCCCTATGTGCCTAGGTGGAAGGCGTGTCCCTGTCCCCTAGATTGTGTAGGTGGGTGGATTTTACATGCAGACTTTGGGCACCCAATGCTGTTGGCTGTAACGACTGGGAGGCACCACTTATTCTCGATCCCCTGTCGTGCGTCACTAGGTGGAGTGGGTGGAGCCACCAGTCCTCAAGCTCCTGATGTGGGTAGGCGAAGACCCTGCTTAATGGGCAAGGGAGTGTCAAATGTCAAGGATCCGCCAATCCCTTTTAGCTGTTGCCGTTGAAAATAGGCTTCAGGTATATTCCCTGTTGTACTATGTTGAGGGCCTAGTCTGTGGAATGGGCCCACACAAAGTTTAGGAAGAGGTGAAAGGCGTTTGAAGTCCACGGATCCCTTATGCCTGTGCCGAAGCAAAGGGGCAGTGCCTACCCTGAGTTCCTGGCTTAGGGAAGCTGGTGATTGCTTTTTTTTCCTGTTTGTTAGTTTGTTTATTTGTTTCCTCTCCAAAGCTAGGAGATTGGTTCAGGTGCAAAGGGTCCTACTTCTGGCCTATGGGACATGGCAGCCACTGAACATTGCTGGAACAGGACCAGAGCAGAGTGGGGAAGGGCAGGTGAAGGGAAGAGAGGCACATCCCAGAGGGGTAAGATTTATTTTGATCCCAAGAGGTAGATTAGATGCTTGCACTTAACTTTCTCAGATGCAGAGCTGCTTCCCCCTGGCTCTGGAGGCTTGTACAGACTCTCCACTGCCAGTTTCTTTGAAAGTGGACAATGCTTCCCAAGCACCACTGCTTTCCTCAGCCTGCATGCACCAGCCAATCTGGTCTGCAGGGTGCTGGCCAGGTCAGATCTGGCACTTCCTCACCGCTTCTGAACTGTCTGTTTTTCCCCTGCCACTCAGTTGGACTCCTTAACTTTGTCTTTGATGTTCAGAGCTCTTAGGTTGTCATATATAATCAATTCCCTTGTTTTTTCAGGTCTTTGTTGTAAGAAGGACCACATGAAATGTCTGACTATTCTGCCATCTTGGACTTCTCTCTTAAATTTTATATATATTCAAAATATCCATGTATAATTCCTGTTTATGTTAGGAGTTTATGTCAGAGCTTAAACATTAATCTAGTACCTGGTAATTTTAACAGATTTATTTTTGTCAATCATTCTGATAACTGTAATAAAGAAGTATGATTATTTCTAAAGGACTTCATCTTCTGTTGTTCTGTTGCCTTAAGGGAAAACAACTTCAATCACAAGAATTTCCAGTGGACATTAAAATGATACTAAAATAATATTATCAACAACTTCGTGACCACAAATTTGATAAGTTAGATACCCATTGTCAAAACCCATTGCTGTCAAGTCGATTCTGACTCATGAGTTATATAAAATGATCTAATTCCTTAAAAACATAATTTAACTAACTTACACAAAGATAAATACACAACCTGAAGAAGCCTACACCTATTAAATATGAGGATCCCTGGTGAAACAGTGATTAAAGCACTTGGCTGCTAACCAGAAGGATAGTAGTTCAAATGCACCTAAAGTTTCAAGGGAGAAGGATGCAACAGTCTCCTTCTGTAGAGATTTACAGCCTTGGAAACTTTATGTGGCAGTCGTACTCTATCCTATAGGGTTGCCATAAGTTGAAATCGACTTGGTGTCAATGAGTTTGGGTTTTCTTGGGTTTATTAAATATGTTGAGTTATCAAACAATTACCTTCCAAAACAGAAAGGATCAGGGCCAGATGGATTCACTGTTTATCTCAAGCAAACGTTTAAAAAAGAATTAACATGAATTCTTCTTTAAATCTTCAAAAAAATAGAGGAGGCAACATTTCTTAACTAATTATTTGATGCCATGACAGCATTATGCAAGTACTGAACAAGACAAATACAATACAAGAAAAGTAACTAAAAATCAGTATATTTCATATACGTAACTGCAAATATCTTCAATAAAATATTTGAAAATAAAAAATGGAATTAACAAAATTCCAACAATGTTTTAAAAGAAGGATACACAATAACCAAGTACAATTTATCCCAGATATGCAAGACTGACTCAACATCTCATATCAATTCATGTGATTCATCATATCAACATGCAAAGGAAAGAAATAATAAGAGCATACCAATAACTGTAGAAAAGGCATTCGATAAAATCCCACACACATTTATGATAAAAATTCTCCCAAAACTAGGAATATTAGGGAACTTTTTCAACTTGATTTAAAAAAGTAAATACTATAACTAACATCCTGCTATAGGTGCTTTCATTCTAGGAACAGAAACAAGCAAAAATGTTGTCTCTCACCACTCCTGTTCAACTTTGTACTGGAGGTCCTAGTTAGTGCTATTAGATAAGAAAATAAAATAAAATGTATCCAGATTGGAAGAAAGAAATAAAACTATCTTGATGTGCAGGTATTATGATTGTCTATGTAGAAGAATCCCAAAGCATTAAAAAAAAATTCTCCTGGAAGTAATAAATTATTATCGCAAGACTGCAAGATAGAAGGTTAATATAAAAGTCAGTTACATACTTACATACCAGCAAAGAACTCTTGAAATTTGAAAGTAAAAATACAACATTATCTACATTATCATAAAAAAACAAGTGTACGTCTTAAAACATGTGCAAGGTCTATATGACAAAAACTACAAAATCTAATGAATGAAATCAGATGGTCTAAATAGATACGTATTTACATGTTCATGAATAGGAACCTATTATTATTAAAACGTAAATTCTCTTCAACTTGATCTATAGATTCTACTCCATCACAACAAAATTTGAGCAAGTTCTTTAGAGGATATTATCAAACTTATTTAATTCTAAAGTTTATATGGAAATCAAAAGACTCAGAATTGCCAACACAATACTGAAGAATAGAGGTGGAGCACTGACATTACCTGACATCAACACCTACAATAAACCTACAAAATAAAAGCTATACAAATTTAAATTAATTAAAGTAAATAAATTAATTCAGTATGTTGTTGTTCGGTGCTGTTGAGTCAGTTCCAACACATAGCGACCATAGGTACAAAAGAAGGAAACACTGCCCTGTCTCGTGCCATCCTCACAATCTTGTTATGCTTGAGCCTATTGCTGCAGCCACCGTGTCAATCCATCTGGTTGAGGGTCTTCCTCTTTTTCGCTGATCTCTACTTTACCAAGCATGATGTCCTTCTCCAGGGACTGATTCCTCCTGATAACATGTCCAAAGTATGTGAGACATAGTCTTGGCGTCTTTGCTTCTAAAGGGCATTCTTGCTATATTTCTTCCAAGATAGATTTGTTTGTTCTTGTGGCAATCCGTGGTATATTCAATATTCTTTGCCAACGTCAGAAGTTAAAAGAATCAGTTCTTCTTCGGTCTTGCTTATACGTCATCCAGCTTTCGCATGCATACGATGCTACTGGAAACACCGTGGCTTGAGTCAAGTGTACCCTAGTTTTCAACCTGATATCTTTGCTTTTCAAGACTTTAAAGAGGTCTTTTGCAGCAGATTTGCCCACTGCAATGTGTCTTTTTATCTCTTGACTGCTGCTTCCATGAGTGTTGATTGTGGATCCCAGTAAAACGAAATCCTTCACAAGTTCAGTTTTTCTCCGTTTAACATGATGTTCCTTATTGGTCCAGTTATGAGGATTTTTGTTTTCTTTCTATTGAGGTTTAATCTATACTGAAGGCTGCGGTCTTTGATGTTCATCAGTAAGTGCTTCAAGTCTTCATCACTTTCATCAAGTAAGGTAGTTTTATCTCCATAACGCCAATGCCTTCAGTTCTGCGTGGACTTCTTCTTTCAGTATCATCGGTTCCTGATTATATGCTACTTCCTGAAATGGCTGAACGTCAACCAATTCTTTTTGGTATACTGACTGCGTATTCCATACATCTTGTTTTGATACTTCCTGAGTTGCTTAATATTTTCCCTGCAGAATCCTTCGATATTGCAACTCAAGGCTTTAATATTTTTCTCAATTATTTCAGCTTGAGAAATGCTGAGCGTGTTCTTGCCTTGTTTTCTGTCTCCAGGCCTTTGCGCATTTCATTATAATACTTTGTCTTCTTGAGCCACGCTTTTAAATCTTCTTTTCAGCTACTTTTCTTCATAATTTCTTCCTTTAGCTTTAGATACACGAAGTTCAAGAGCAAGTTCCAGAGTCTCTTCTGACATCCATTTGGTCTTTTCGTTCTCACTTGTCATTTTATTACCTCTTACTTTCTTTGTGCATGATGTCCTTGATGTCATTCAACAACTCATCTGGTCTTTGGGCATTAGTCTTCAATGCATCAAATCTATTCTTGGGATGTCTCTAAATTCAGATGGGATGTACTCAAGGTTGTACTTTGTATCTCGTGGACTTGTATATGTTCTAATTGTCTTCAGTTTCAACTTGATCTTGCATATCAGCAATCGATGGTCTATTCCACAGTCAGCCCCTGGCCTTGTTCTGAGTGATGGTATTGAGCTTAATCATAGTCTCTTTTCACAGATGTAGCCAATTTGATTCCTGTGTATTCCATCCAGCCAGGTCCATGTGTATAGTCACTGTTAATGTTGGTGAAAAAAGATATTTGCAATGAAAAACTCATTGGTCTTGCACAATACTATCACGTGATCTCTGGGATCATTTCTATCACCAAGACTATAATTTCCAACTACCAATCCTTCTTTGTTTCCAACTTCTGCATTTCAATCACCAATAATTATCAATTCATCCAGTTTGCATGTTCGATCAATTTCAGACTGCAGAAGTTGGTAAAAATCTTCAATTTGTTCATCTTTGGCCTTAGTGGTTGGTGTGTTAATTTGAATAATAGTCATATTAACTGGTCTTCCTTGTAGGCATATGGATATTATCCTTTCACTGACAACGTTGTTCTTCAGGTTAGATCTTGAACTGTTCTTTTTGAGGATGAATGCAACACCAGTCCTCTTCAAGTTGTCATTCCCGACCTTTTGATTTTCCAATTCAAAACGGCCAATACCGGTCCATTTCAGCTCAGTAATGCCTATGATATCGATGTCCAGGTGTTCTGTTTCATTTTTGATGATTTCCGATTTTCCTAGATTCATATTTTGTAATTTCTGTGTTCTGATTATTAATGGAGTTTGCAGCTGTTTCTTCTTATTTGGAGTCGTGCCACATCAGCAAACGAAGATCTCGAGAGCTTAAAACCATCCGTCTCATTAAGGTCGACTCTACTGTAAGGAGGCTGCTCTTCCCCTGTCTTCTCTTGAGTGCCTTCCAACCTGAGAGGCTCATCTTCCAGCACGAGATCAGACAATATTCTGCTGCTATTCATAAGGATTTCACTGGCTAATTCTTTTCAGAAGTAGACCCCCTGGTTCCTCCTCCTAGTCTGTCTTAGTCTGGAAGTTCAGCTGAAACCTGTACGTTGTGGGTGACCCAGTTTGTATTTGAATGCCGGTGGCATAGTTTCCAGCATCACAGCAACATGCAATCATGCAATCACCTGCAGTACCACAAAATGACACACAAAGGGGAATTCAGTATATATATATTTATATAATATATAAAAACCAAAAAAATGCACTGCCGTCACATTGATTCCAACTCATAGAGACCCTATAGGAAAGTGTAGAACTGCCCATTGTGTTCACAAGGGTATAAATCTTTATGGAAGTAGACTGCTATCTTTCTCCCACAGAGCAGCTGGTGGGTTGAACCGCTGACCTTTCAGTTAGCAGACAAGCACTTTAACTACTGTGCCACAAGAACTCCTTTGTATATATACATATATACACACACACACACCCATATATATGGATTGCTTTACTTTTTAAAGTATATGTACAATGCCTAATTTGTTTAACTTTCCCTTGCATTGTACTATTTTTGTTATTTAAGATATGTTTTATGTGTATTAATTCAGTATTTATTTTGTTGCCTGAAACTGATGGGATATTAAACTAACTTTTCAAGTTGTTGTTAGGTTCAGTGGAGTTGGTGCTGACTCATAGTGACACCAATCCCGTGCCATCCTCATGACTGTTGTTATGCTTTAGCCCATTGTTACAGCCACTGTGTCAATCCATCTCACTGAGGGTCTTCTTCTTTTTCACTGATCCTGCACTTTACCAAACATGATGGTCTTCTCCAGGGACTCATCTCTCCTGATAACAAGTCCAAAGTATGTGAGATGAAGTCTCACCATCCTTGGCTTCTAACGAGAGTTCTGGATGTAGTTTTTCCAAGATAGGTTTGTTCATTCCTTTGGTAATCCATGGTATATTCAATATTTTTGCCAACATCACAACTCAAAGGAGTCAATTCTTCTTCTTTTCAAGTATTCCTTCTAAATTTTGAGATTATTAGTTGTTTTCTTTTTGTAATTTCATATAATTTACAGTGTTTTCAAAGACCTTGATTTCTTTGGTCCCTCACTCTCTCACGGTGTAGTCTCCTCACTTGTTGATCTATATTAACTCAGTGATATATATATATATATATATGTGTGTATGCATATGTATATGTGTATATATACATATATGTATGTAATTATGTATGTATATCTATAGAATGAGGAATCTTTTCGTGCAATTTTTCCTAAAATTTTGAATAATTTTATTTCCTGATCAAGTGTGTATTTGAAATTTCATAGATGATACTTTACAGTATCTTTTTGACCAGATTTCTCATCATAGTTAACAAGATGTGCCTCTGTGCCAAAATTTGGCATTTCCTTTTTGAGGAATTAGGATTCTTACTTATCTTGCTTCATTATGGACTCCTTGTGTACACAATTGTCTCTTGAACCCAATATATATCAGGCTCAACTCCAGTGTGAAAGCTCAGAAAATTCATTTAGGCTGCTACCACTCTGAGACACACCATGATTATAATACACTGAATCTGCTTAATCATTTCATAAAAGTATATTATATGATGGCTTTTTGGACCATTTTTTTCTTATTAATAAAAGAAAAACTAATATCTATGTTTCTGAATGCTTTTATACATTTCTTATCTCTTAATACTTCTCCATATTTTAATAACATTTTTAAATAAAATCATACATTGTTATTCTTATTCTGCTAATTTGGCAATACTAGACCATACAACAGGCTACGTCACGTGGTTAATCCATCTGGCACATGTAACTGGAACTGGCCATGTTGAGTCTTTATAAAAAACATAATACAGTGTCACACTCGTATGCATCACTAAAAAGGAACATTAAAATTTGCAGTAAAGAAAATAGAGGAAGACAGGGTTCTGAGGATGCTGGTTGGGGAAAGAAAATCCCAGAGCCTGGCAGGAAATGCCCTCTCCACCACATTCTCCTCTACTGCAGAGGTGGGGAAGATATCCAAGGATCAGCCTCAGTTCTTGTAAAGGGGCTTCCCTGTGTTGTATCTCTGTGTTTTATGTGCACAGTAATATGTGTCTGTGTCTACAGGATCCATACTGGTCATTCTAAGGAGCTCCTGGTTTTTGGAGGAGGCCCTGGTGATTGTGAGCTGTTCTTTAGAGATGGATTGTAATGCTTATCATCCCCAAAGCATATGTTTGCTAGCCACTCAAGTGTCTTCCCTGGGGGCTGAGGGATCCATTTGATCTCAATACCAATAGTTCTCAGTGAGAAACCAGAGTAGGTGCAGGTCAGTGTTAGAGTCTGGCTGGTTTCATCAACCTAGGCCCAGACTCCTTCAGGGTGACCTGGGAAAGGGCCTCTGTGAAGAAAACACAAGAAGAAGTTAAAGCAGATTCAAGATGAGGAAAGGAGTTTATTCATTACTATGGGATTCCTGAACAGAGTACTCACAAGAAGGGATGGTTAACAGCAGAAGAGCAGAACAAAGCTTTTCCATGGTCGAACACAGGAGTCACTGATGCATTATCAGAGATCAACTTTTCAACCCAGTAGAGGGTAGGGCTGATGGACATTTGCATTCCCCTTAAACAGGTCCTGATGCTAGAATGGACCCGAGTCTCAGGGTGCAGTAGGGTAGCGAGTATGTGATGGAGGAGCAGAGTGCTCTTGACGTGGACTTACATTCTTTGATCTCACTGATAGATATCTTCTCCATTGTATGTCCAAGGTGTCAGGACATAAATTTCTGATAACTGCAAGATGCAGTGAAGGCTGTGAGAATGTGGTTAAAACATACAGTGTCCTGCTCTTGAATGCTTGCTCAGGAACTCATGCACTTGTGACTCCTGTTCTGAGGAATATGACCGGATAAGGAAATTAAAAACAAAACAAAACATGAACAAAAACAAAAAAATCCAAAAAGTATGTCTGTTGCCATCAAGTTGATTCAGTCTCATAGATTGGTGTTATTCCTGCCTTCATGAAGCAGAGAGGTATGTGCTTTGGGAGAGTGAAGGTTATTCCCAAATGCTCTTTTAGTCTCCTTGTAATAAGAAGAGAGAAGGAGAAAGTTATTAAGTGAGAGTCAATAGCTACTTCCGAACAACTTGTTGCTATAGTCAGAAGCACCACGCTATGCCGTTGCAGCAAAGATCTGAAAAACTAAGTCGAACAGAGTCACACCTCAGTCCTGAAACCCTAAGCATCAAACGAAGTGATAAAGAACTCAGCCAAACACAGAATGGAAGAAGAAACTGACCTAGAACAGAGAGTGAGGAGAGATACGTGCAGAGGTCCCCTATCAGCTACTGCAGCACGGATCTACCATCTTGGACTCCTATTGGAGATTAGTGAACAGGGGGTACAAGAAAGCAGCCTCATGGGGCTCCCAGCAGGAAACAGAACAACCGGTAACCAGTAATATATGCTTTACCACCCCCCACCATTCTTCACCCTGACTCAGACTCCTCTGCTTCCTGCAGCCACAGTTTCTTGGCCATGGAGAACCAGCTTCACCCTGGTGTCATTTGGATTCTACCCACCTGCACTGGCCGGCTCCCTGAGTGCCATTTGTTAGCTGCTGGTGTTGCTTTTTTCCTCTTCTTTAGATTTTTTCTTTACCTCTCATAACTTCCGCCTCCTTTCTCTCAAATACCTGGCTCCATGTGCCATCGTTGCTTCTTCCCGAAAGGTTGCAAAACACCGCTGGACTGTGAAACTTCTTCCCGGCCTATACCACCACGTTGGTGGGACCCCAGGGACCTCTTTTTTGTTTTGTTTTTTTGCTTGCTCTGCTTTGTTCTGTTTTGATTTGTTTGTTTTATTTTTCTTTTTCTCAGCTTGGGAGCCCTTCTAGTTGGGCAGCACTGCATGGCTTGGAAGCTACTCCCTTACTGTGTGCAGACGCACAGAGACATCCCTGGGAGCATTTTTTTCATTTTTTTTTTCTTTTGTTTCTTTGTTTTGTTTCCTTCTCCATCTTATTCCCTTTCTGTCTCTCTAAATTTCCAGTCTCTTGATTTATTCCTTTTTTTTTCTTTTACCCTTTTTCTTTTTTTTCATTTTTGTTTTTCTTCATTTTTCAGTATCTCATCTCACTACTCCAATAGCAAGCTCCCTTAGCACTTTTTTTTTGTTCATGTTTATGTTTTTGGCTCCTGTTCCTCTCTCCTCTTTCCCATACCCATCTTAGCTCTACACATCACAATCTCCCCCCCACTTTCTGCTTACCTGCACCGTGCGCTGAACATCACACTCCCAAGAAGCACAGGCACGGCCTACTGGAACAACTCCAACATACTGCATCTATAGTAAAATGGTGGTTTTGTTAGTGTTTTTGGCCTTTTTCACATTCTGTCTTTTGCTTACAAGAGTCAAAATATGGAGCATAGTGGGAGACACTCATGGGGTCACCAGGTGTAGCAGGTCGTGCTCACAGACATCATCCATATATGGACTGTATCCTGGCCATTACCAGCGATGATAGGCTGAGTTCCAACCACGCTGAGCTTAATTAATACGTTTGTGACACAGATGACCTGCCTGATGTCTCCTTTTACCAAGATGGGGAGAGGGTAAATGGAGAGGTCAAACACTGATCTGGAGCTCTGTGTGATGATTTGTGCAGTGCACAGATGTATACACAGAGCTAAAATTAATTGACGTCTTATAAATTGTTGTATTTTTATATGAGTCAACCACAATGAAAGAGTTTAAAAGACATGGAGTATGACACACATTTAGAACTCAGTGTTAGCAGACAGATTGTTGTAGCTTCTGAGACTTTTTATTTTCTAAAATGAGAAAATTATAAAGAAACACTAAGCCCTTTCTGTTATTAAAGTTATGCCATATCAAATAAGATAAAAGACACGAATAAGTACACACAAACATACACACACACTAATGCATACATATTACCATATACACTGTAAGGTATACAATAATGAAAACACACACTATCACACAGACTCACATAATAACATTTACATGCTAACACACACACTAACATACACATGCATACTATAAGGCACACTAACACGTACACTAATGTATACACATTAGCACACATACACTATCAAACATACATACAATACACACTCACATTAACAGAAACATACACTAACACTCAGATTAACACACAGAGAAACACACACTAAAACACATAGGCATTATAACAATCACAGAAACAGAGGCATTGACACTGTTTGAGGAACTTTTACATTTTGAGGTGTCAGCAGGTCTAATTGGGGGGATTTCAGAAAAAATTAGGCATTCCATTCTGAAATTAAACTGAGGATTTTACTTCTATTCTTTTGATAATATTTGATTTCTGTTAAAATTTGCCATTCAAAAAACAAAGCTCAGTTGTGCTTGTTAAGTGTTCCAGCAGCTGGCCTTAAGAGTTTCATTGAGTTGTTAAGTAAATTACAGCCTATAGATAAACATGTTGTTTTAACTGCCTGAAAAGAAGTTCCTAAGCAAGCACCTAGGCATTATCTCCTCTTCTCTCAGCAAAATAAGCAGAGTTTACTTACACTTTCCCAACTAACTGTTAGTTCTGTATGAAAAGATTCCAATTAAGTTGGCCCAGCTGCAATTATATCACTAAATTTTCATATCAAAATTTTATATACTTTTCACTTTAGAAACAGTGCGTTAGCTAAACTGTACAAAGTTGAGAGATTTGTGTTAGAGTAGAAACTGAGGTAAATAATTTTTTTTTTATTTTTATTTTTAATTCAAGTTCTTTTTTTTTTTTAAATATTTTATGGTACTTCAGGGGAAGGCTCACAGAACAAATAGTTTCTCATGAAACAGTAGTGCACATGTTGTTTTATGACATTGGTTAACAACCCCACGACATATTAAACCTCTAACTTCTCAACCTTTTTTTTTTTTGATGAAAATACACATAGCCAAAGATACACCGTTTCAAAAATTTCTACATACACAGTTCAGTGACCTTGACTACCCTCTTCCAATTGTGCTGTTATTCTCACTTAAGATGAAGGCTTACAGAACAAAATA
>NW_004443989.1:15794884-15796851 GCF_000243295.1 Trichechus manatus latirostris
GAAGGGATGAGACCAGTGGAGTATCTTAGATGGCAGCTCACAGGCTTTTAAGACCCCAGACACTACTCACCAAGGTAGAATGTAGTGCATTGTCTTTATAAGCTGTGTCATGCCAATTGAGCTAGATGTTCTCTGAGACCTTGGTCATCTTCCTGAATTCTTCCAATTTTTTGGTCCGTATTTTCTAAGAATTTGTCCGCTGTTTCCGCATGTTTGTCAGCTTTTTGCCTCAGCTCTCGGAGAATTCTGAGTATTAGAGATTTGAATTCCCTGTCAGGTAGTCCTAGTGCATTTTCTTCCACTGGAGAGTCATCTGGTGTTTTATTTTGGATGTCTACTAAAACCATCCTGTCCTGTTTTTGTAAAAGTTTTGATATTTTCTGCTGTCTTTGGAGCATTCAGTAGTTCTTTTTCTCGTTTATTGATTGAAGGTTTGTTTGTTTCATCCCCTTTTTTTAAAATTTGACTATGTCTGAGCAGGTGGACTGTGTCTTTGTTGTTTTCTCACCTGTGGGCACAATACTTTTTGCCTCCTTCTCCAATTGGCAGGGTCAGTCACTCAGATGTGGTACGGCAGGGCAGGTCCAGCTGAAGAGGAGTTACTGGGATGGTTGTTTGGGGCACTTACTACAGCCACCATAGAGGGTCGCTAATCACTGCAGGGCAGGTTCCAGTAGGCCTTGCCAGTGCTGCTTGGTGGTATGATGTCAAGAGCATGGTGCAGGTAGGCAGGATGCAGTGGGAAGATTGTTATGTGTAGAGCTAAGATGGGTGTGGGAGAGAGGAGAGAGGAACAGGAGCCAAAAACATACAAACAAAAAAGAATGCTAGGGGAGCTTGCCTTTGGAGTGGAGAAATGAGATACTATGAAATGGAGAAAAGAAGAAAGGGGAAGAGGAAGAAAAGAAAAGAAAAGAGTGAATAAATAAATTTTGGAAAGGTTAAAGAACTGCAAAATTCCCAGGGATCCCACCGGTGCAGCTATGAGGTCTGGGGAAGTTGCTCTCAGGCGTTGCAGTACAGCCTGGCTAGAAGGCATAGAGGTATACAATGGCAGGTATTCAGGGAACAGAAAGAGAAGGAAGATATAAAGAGACGAGAATCTGAGCAAAGAAGAAGGACCAAAAGGGAAAAAGAGGGAAAATAAAATTAAAAAAAAAGATCAAGAAAGGCCCCAATACAACACACACACACACACAAAAAAAAAAACTATGAGAAAAGAAATGCCCTCAGGGATCCCTATGCACGTCTTTGAAATCCGAAGGGGAGGTCTCGTTGCCACGCAGCACCACCTGACCAGAAAGGGCTCCCAACTCAAGAAAAGGAAAAGAAAACAAACAAACAATTCAAAACAAAGAAATGAACAAAAGCCCCAGGATCCCACCAGCACAGCAGCCCAGACTGGACAGCAGCTCCACACTCTAACGGAGCTCCACAGCCCCTCAGGCGGAAGCAAAGATGGCTCACGGAGCCAGGTATTTGAGCAAAAGGAGGGGGAGGTGGTGAGAGGTAAGGAAGAAATTTGAAGAAGCAGAAAAAAAAACAACACTAACAGCCAACAAATGGCACTCAGAGAGCCAGCTAGTGCAAGCTGGTATTTCTGGGACAAGAGACTGTGTCCGTGGGAAGCAGAGGGGGCCGAGTGTGGGTGAAGAAGGGTAAAGAGTGGGAAAGCATATATCACAAATTACCGGAGCTCTGCAGCCCCTCAGGAAGAAGCAAAGATGGCACACCAAGCCAGGTATTTGAGCAAAAGGAGGGGGAGGTGGTGAGAGGTAAGGAAGAAATCAAAAGAAGCAGAAAAAAGCAACACCAGCAGCCATCAAATGGCACTCAGAGAGCTGGCCCTTTCGAGTGTGTGGAATCTAAGCAGCTGGTTATTCCCGGTCAAGAGATTCTGGCTGCGGGAAGCAGAGGAGGCCGAGTCGGGGTGAAGAAGGGTGGGGAGTGGGAAAGTGTATATCTCA
>NW_004443989.1:15797195-15816115 GCF_000243295.1 Trichechus manatus latirostris
GTGCATCTATTGCTATAAATTGTCCTCTGAGGACTGCCTTTGCTGTGTCCCAAAGGTTTTGGTATGATGTGTTTTCATTCTCATTTGATTCTAAGAATTTTGTGATTCCATCTTTGATTTCTTCTATTACCCAGCGATGTGTAAGCAGGTTATTATTCAGTTTCAATGTTATTGTTTTTTTTTTTTTTTCCTTGCTCTTTCTGTTGTTAATTTCTACCTTAGTGGCATTGTGGTTAGAGAAGATACTTTGAATTATCTCAATGTTTTAAATCTTGTTGAGGATTGCTCTGTGGTCTAAGATGTGGTCTATTCTGGAGAACGTTCCATGTGCATTGGAAAAGAATGTGTACTTTGCAGCTGTTAGATGGAGTGTTCTATATTTGTCTATGAGGTCAAGTTGGCTGGTTGTGCCCTTTAGGTCTTCTGTATCTTTGCTGAGTTTGTCTTTAGTTTTTCTGTCCTTTACTGAGAGTGGTGTGTTGAGGTCTCCTACTATTATTGTGGAGCTGTCAATTTCTCTTTTCAGTATTGTTAGAGTTTGTGTTATGTATTTTGGATCCCTGTCATTCTGTGGGTAGATGTTTATTATGGTTAAGTCTTCATCATGGATCATCCCTTTAATCATTATATAGTGTCCTTCTTTGTCTTTTATAGTGGATTTTGTTTTAAAATCTGTTGTATCTGAGATTAGTATTGCCACTTCTGCTCTTTTTTGGTAGTTGTTAGCTTGATATATTTTTTTCCAACCTTTTACTTTTAATAAATTCACATCGTTGTTTCTAAGGTGTATCTCTTGTAGACAGCATATTGATGGATCCTGTTTTTTTTTAATCCATTCTTTCACTATCTGTCTCTTTATGAGTGCATCGTGTCCATTTACATGCATTGTAATTACTGATAGATGTGAGTTTGTTGTTGTCATATTTTAGTGCTTTTTTTGGTGGTGCTGATGTTTTCTTTGTTCTTCTTTCTCTCCTGTGCTGAATTCCTTTTTTTTGTGGATTTTTTTTTCATTTCCTTTATTTTAGTACCTTTTGTTTTTGCTGAGACTTTATGTTTTTCCTCTTTAGTTCTATGAATATGTTTGTTAAATTTTTTTGTGCTTACTGTGAAATTTACCCTATCTTTCTAGTTTGAAGCATTCTATTATTACTTGGTATCACCTTGCCTTCGTCTCCATTAGAAAGTTCTATACCTATGCTGTTTAGTCCTTCTTTTATTGTTCTGATGTTCTTATAATTTACAGATTAACGGCTCTGATTCCTTGTTGTGTTATTTTTGGTTTTGGATAGTCCTTGAGAGTTCATTTCCTAGATTGGTATCTGGCTGGTATGATTCTGTGTCCTAGATTCAGCCTGTGAGCTGAAGTTGTTTGTTCTCAGATCGAGGAATTGCCTTTAATAGTTCTTGTAAATTTGGTTTGGTTTTTACATATTCCCTTAATTTCTGTTTATCTGGAGATGTCTTAATTTCACCAGCATACTTGAATGAGTTTTGCAAGATATATTATTCTTGTCTGGCAATGTTTTTCTTTCAAGGTTTTATATGTGTTATTCCATTGCCTTCTTGCCTGCATGGTTTTTGCTGAATAATCAGAGCTTAGTCTTTTTTTTTCTCCTCTGTATGTGACTTCTTGTTTTTCAAGAGCTACTCTCTGGATTCTTTGTTTGTCTTTGGTTTTGGTGGCTATGATTATGATATACCATGGTGATTTTATTTTGGGGTCTATCCTATATGGGGTTCTTTGAGCTTCTTGGATGGCCAGCTTTTCATCTTTTGTGATATTGGGGAAGTTTTCTGTCAGCCATTTTTCAATCTTCCTCTCTGTGTTTTCTGTTTTCTCCCCCGTTCTGCAACTCTGATCACTCACAAATTTTTGCTTTGGATTGTATCCTGCATAACTTTCAGGGTCTCTTCGTTTTTATTTTTTCTTTTTTCCGAGTTTTCCTCAAACAGTGCTGTATCCAAGTGTTTGTCTTCAATTCCACTGATGCCGTCTTCCACCTTTTCAAATCTGCTCCTCAGCCCTTCTACGAAACTGTCCATTTCTGAAATCTTGATTTTTATCTTTTACATTTCTAATTTTTGTTTTTGTATAACTTCTAGTTGTGAATTTATTTTGGCATTTTGTTCCTACATTAATTTCCTGAATACTTCCTTTTTTTTGGTCTGTGTTTTCCATGATTTTGTCTGTGTTTTCCATGAATTTGTCTATTTTTTCCTCACTTTTGTCTGCTTTTTGCTTCATCTGTTGGATAATTCTAAGTAGTAAAGATTTGAATTCCCTATTAGGTAATTCTAATACCTTGTCTTCTACTGGAAAGTGATCTCGTGTTTTATTTTTGACACCTACTGGAACCCTCCTGTCCTGTTTTTGTAAATGTTTTGATATTGTCTGCTGTCTTCGGGGCATTCAGTGTTTATTTTTCTGGTTTATTGATTGTGGATTTGTTTATTTCATCCTTTTTTTTTATTTGCCTATGTCTGAGCAGATGGGCTGTGTGTTCTTTGTTGTTTGCTTGTCTGTGGGCGCAATACTTTTTGCCTCCTTTTCCAATTGGCAAGGTCAGTCTCTGAGATATGGTACAGCAGGGCAGGTCTAGCTGAAGAGGAGTTTCTGGGATGAGTTGTTTGTGGAACTTACTACAGCCTCCAGGGTGGGTCAGTAATCACTGCAGGGCAGGTTCTGGTAGGCCTTGCCTGTGCTGCTTGGTGGTGTGATGTTAACCCCATGGTGCAGGTAGGCAGGATGGAGGCGGGAGATTGTTATGTGTCAAGCTAAGATGTATATGGGAAAGAGGTGAGAGGAACAGGAGCCAAAAACTTACAAACAAACAAAAAATAGTGTTAGGGGATCTTGCTATTGTATTGGATAGATAAGAAACTATGAAAAGGAGAAGAACAAAAAGGGGAAGAAGAAGGAAAAAAACAGAATGAATAAATAAAAATTAGAAAGAAAAAAGAACAACAAAGTTCCCAGGCATCCCACCAGTGTAGCTACAAGATCTGAGGAAGTCGTTCCCAGGTGTTGCAGTACAGTCTGGCTAAAAGGCATTAAGGTTTTCAGTGACCAGGAAGAGAATTAAGGTATAGAGAGATGAGAAACTGAGTAATGAAGAAAGACAAAAAGGAAAAAAGAGGGGAAAAAAACAAATTAAAAAAAGAAAAGCCCCCTAAAAAACAGAAAAAAAAAATACAAAGAAAGATATGCCCTCAGGGTTCCCCCTGTGTGTCTGCACAAGCTAAGGTGGTAGGTCCCAAGCTGTGTATCACTGCCTGGCCCGAATGGTGTCCCAACTTAAGAAAAGGAAAAGAAAACAAACAATTCAAAACAAACAAACAAACAAAAACCCTGGGATCCTACCAGCATGTCAGCCCAGACCGAGAAGCAGTTCCAAACTGGAACGGAGCTCTGCAGCCCCTTAGGAAGAAGCAAAGATGGCGTATGGAGCCAGGTATTTGAGCAAAGGGAAGGGGAGGTGGTGACAGGTGAGGAAGAAATCAAAAAAGTGGGAAAAAGCAACCCCAGCAGCCAAAAAATGGCACTCAGGGAGCTGGCCAGTGTGGGCAGGTGGAATCCAAGGAGCCGGTGCTTCCTGTCCAAGAGACTGTGGCCACGGGAAGCAGAGGAGGCCTAGTGGGGGTGAAGACGGGTGGGGGGTGGGAAAGCATATATCATAAATTACCGGTTGTTTCGTCTCCTGCTGGAAGTTCCGTGAAGCTGCTTTCTTGTACCCCCTATTTGCTGGTCTCTGATAAGAGTCTAAGACGGCAGATCTGCGCTGCGTTAGCTGATAGGGGGCCTCTGCATGAATGTCTCCTGGCTCTCCATTCTCTCTCAGTTTTCTCACTCCATTTCATGCTTGGCTGAGTTCCTCATCTCTTCATGTGATGTTTTAGGGTTTCAGGATTGCTGTTTTCTCTGTTTGGCTTAGTTTTTCCAGTCTTTGCTGTGGAGGGACAGCATGGTGCTTCTGCCTAGCACGCCATTTTGCCCGAAGTCTGATATAAAGAAAATTTTACAGTTAATTGCCATCCTTGTAAATCTCACCTCTGTTCCTGCTATTGCTTTGATGTGAAACTGTTACCTGTTCTCACTCTACCTGTTAACTGTCTCTTTATTGTGCCTGTGATCAGAGTATACCGTTATAGACAAAACAAACATGCACTCCTGCAGTACATTCCTTCAGTATATTTCTTCAGTATATTTCATTTGCTTTTAATATCAAATAGGAATGGTGGCTTGATGACTTCACTAGGACAGCACACATATTAGTACACACAGAATAACACACAATAAACCACATAATAATACAGCCATATTAACATACGTAAACACATATATAGGCAGTAACATGCACCAGATGGCCCTTGTGATCCATGGGTCCTGCAGCTCCCTGCAGCTCAGCTCTCTCCCTGCAGGAGGTGTACTTCTGGGCTCTCCCTTCCTTTCTCTCATTGTGTCACTCATACAGTAATATGCAACCATGTCCACAGCAGTCACAGAGCTCAGCTGCTGGGATAACTGGTCCTTGGCATGTCTATAGAGAAGGAGAGAATGCTCTAGTAGTAGTGGTTGATGTAACTTCTACCATTTAACTTGTAGTGAGCCCTCTGGGTGCACTGGAAAGAAGAATACTTGTTCAGCTAAAAGGGCACAAGGCAGGAAGAACTGCAATATCAAAAGACGCACTTTGAGACTAAAAAGGGGGCCTTGTCTCTTCTAACCCTTGTATAACTATTTATACTTCAATTAATGCTCTCTCACCTCCCTTATCTAATTCATTCTTTAATATATACATTATTATATTAAAGTATTAACCAAACATATTTATGTTAAAATGATTCCCACAACTTTAGGGAAATAATATAAATAATTATTGCCAATAGAGATGCCTTATAAATGATTTAAAAAAAGGACAAGTTTTGTGTCACTGAATCCTGGAATTGTGACTCAGTTCCTACAAGTAAGTAGTGGTGGAAAGCATAGCACTGATACATCCCTTCTCCCTGTGTGACCCTGAAGATTTAGGTTCACTTCTCTGAGCTTCAGTCGAAAAAGGAATGATTTGGGGATAATGGAAGTAACTTACGTGTGAATGTTATAGTAAAGATGCGGTATTGTTAGATATTATTATCACTCTCATTAGTGTTATAATCACCCCTTGGGAACCAAAGAGGACCTTTATGATGCTTCATTTTTTACCACTAGGTTAACACAAGGAACACCTGCTCTAGTCTGATGTTGACCTGTGACGCCTGTATAATTCAGGCAGAGCACCTCAACTTCATCACTAGTACACTGATGGTTTTAGATCCACGTGTGTCTTACCATTCCTTTCCTCCGTATTATTCCATAAACATAACCTCCAATGCAGCACATTTCCAATAGAATTAAAAAAAATTCTACCTGTCTGAAGGTAGGCAGTAGGAAAGTCACCAAAAGTAGGATGAGTTGACTAATAAATCTGATCCCTTTGGATAAGACCTGGAGAAGTGGTATCACCTGCTGTGGGGCTTTGGAGGGGAAGAGATGACATCTGGCATCCAGAACAAGATAGTCCCATTACTCACCAAAGGGTCTCGGGGGCCTGAGTTTGCATAGAGGATGAAGTGTCTGTTCTGGTGGTCAGGGATTGATAGATCAGGAGGGATACTGATATAAAAATTTTGTTTCCAGACACTGACTGCTCTGACCAGGATCACAACAGAGGGTTCTGGACAGAGCTGGAGAAGGATGTAGAACAAAATTCTAACTCACAAAAAAAAAAGGACTAAATTTACTGGCCTAAAGGAGAGTGGAGAAACCCCAAGAGTATGCCCCCCCAGACACCCTTTTAGCTCAGTGGTGAAAGTCATCTCCGAGGTTCACTGTTCAGCCTGGGAGTGGACAGCCCGATAAAACCAAATGGGACTAATGAGGTACAGCAGTCCAGGGACAAGGGCCAGAAGGCAGAAGGGGACAAGGAAGCTAGTGATAGGGAACCCAAGCTTGAGTAAGGATAGTGTTGATGTGTTGTGAGGTTGGTAACAATTGTCATAGGGCAACACGTGTGCTAAGGGTTAAATGAGAAACTATTTTGTTCTGTAAGCCTTCGTCTAAAGTGAGAATAGCAGCATAATTGGAAGAGCATAGTCTATGTCACTGAACTGCGCATGTAGAAATTTTTGAAATGGTGTATCTTTGGCTATGTATATTTTTATCAAAAAAAAAAAAAAGGTCGAGAAGGGAGAGGGTTGACAAGTTGTGGGGTTGTTAACCAACGTCATAAAACAATATGTGTTTCATGAAAAACTATTTGTTCTGTAAGCCTTCACCTGAGGTACAATAAAAAAAAATTGTTCCCAGAGGAAAAAATGTAATAAGTGAGTGTACATTTATGTGGGTATGGGTGGGTTTCTAGGATTTGCTTATCCCCAGGGAAGAATAATTATTACGTTACTACGGTTATAAAAACCTGTGGCATTTATGGATATTATTAAAGACAACTATACTGGTGTCTAGATTGAGTTAAAAATATTGTCAAAGACTTACCAGAAAGCAACATTTTGTAATAGAAAAATAGAAGGAATAAAGACTAAAGGGAGATACCTTTGAAGGTTATCACTGATGAACCCACTGAAAGTAACCAGCCTTTATGACCAACCAGAGAACGAAATGGTTATGATTTTTATGTTGAGGATATGGTAGTTCTGAATGATGTTTTGTTTTTTTCCCTGTAAGTGGTTGATAGGGAAACCAATAATGGAGGGTAAGCATCAGAAATGGAGGGACCAGATATTTGTCATTGTACAACACAGAAGCCTGAAGTCTACAGAGAAATATAGCAGTGATCGTCAGTTATATTAAGTTCAGTTGAATTTGTTGTTGATAAATAGTTCTAGCCAGGGAGGCAGGGAAGATGATCAATTGAGACATAAAAAATTCCCTTTTCTTCCAATCCATTGTCATAGCTACATGTGACCCTTGAGTCTGCTGTCACCATGTTTATATATGATGGAAGTCACCTGGAGAGTGAAGATGACATGCTGAGTGTTTCAGAGAGCAAATTTGGAAACAAAACTACCTGGGTACATGCAGCATTGGATTAACCAAGCTATAAGGTACTCACATCCAGGTTTCCTGTTTCATTAGAGTCTGAATGTCTTCATTGTTTAGACTCCTCAACTTTACAATTCTTCACTTTAGCCTGTAAAAGCTACACATGATAATATGTCAATACTACTACATGGAAAAAAAAATTGAAAATCAGAGCTCCATCTCAGTTCAAAATGAGTCTGTGGTTAGCAGGGGATAGACAGGATATGTGGCTCAATATTATGGCTGAGCTTAGAGAAGAGGGCCTCTCCTTGGGGACATCAAGGATGGCGAGATTTACATGACAACTTCACCTGAAGTGAAATCACATGTATGAGAGTTTGCAAGGTTAGATGTCCCCAGAGAGTTGAGGGGTACAAGACAAACATCACTAACATTGAAAAACTGGTTGAGTCAGTCGGTGAGATGAACAGTCAACCTAGACACTGCACTCACCAATGAAGATGGTAGATCTTGGGGATAAAGGAAAAAAAAAAAAAAAAAAACAAGAGTTAAGTTTCAAGTCATTACATCATCAGAGGACGGTTGGGAGAGAAGTGATAAAAGAAAAGTGGAGAGGCTGAAGGGACATAGGGGTACAGCATAAACAAGGAAAACACATTGTACTTTTTTAGACTGTGAGATAATTCTTCTGTTGCTAATGGAAGAACAATGAGGTAATGAACTCTACCGCTTCCTTATGTATCATGGAATAGGGGAGCATAACTACCTGGGAGGAATTTGGGCTATTGTTGTGTGGAGATGTAGAGGAATCTGAATAAAAAGTTGAACAAGATATGATGATTAAAAATTACAGAAATGGTCCCCCTACAGCACAAATATAGGGGAATTGGTGATGGAAGAATATGGAGTGTTGGCTTGGGAAGAGCAAGCACCCAGCACTTAAAGTGAGAAAATAAAAAACAGGAAAAATAGCCACCAGAAGATGTGCTGGCTTAACAGGTCACCATGACAATAGTCCATTTTGCAATGGAATGATGAGTAATTGGTGTACTCAGTAGCGTTAAGACCTGTTGTGGGGGCTTAGCAGGTGAAATCGTGGTCCCATTATTCATTTAACTCTCCTACACAGGGAAGTTAGTAATAGTTGCAGGTCAATAAAAATTGATGCAAGGAGGTAGTAGCAGTGATGTCATCCAGGAATCAAGAAATACGGGTCTGCCTTGGACACAAGAACTGTATTGTCAGGCAAGAAATATCATTAAAGGAAACTCCATGGAGGTTGTACACACCCATTGTCGACCAGGATAGAGCTGAACACTCAGCATACAATGAGTACCTCAAGTACTTCCCAAACTTTTCACATTTAGAAATGTGACAATAATGGGAGAACCCTAAATACAATGTACTGAGTCAGCCCCTGGCCGCCACCCTAGCCTCATGGCTCTCTGCACCCCAAGGTGTAGTCAGCTGCTCAATAGCTCTCTGACTCCCATGGTGTTGAGCTCACCAATCAGGTATTTTCCAGAAGTCACCTGGGCAGAAGGAAATGTCTGAGTTGACCTTCAAGCTGGAAGGTCTTCCTGTCCCACAGGGCTGATTCTGCTGCTCTGTGCTGGATACTGGCCATGATTTGGTCAGATATAACCTGAGAAGTGCTTAGAAGAGCTGTCATTTTATAATGGAAGCTTTCACTGTTATTACTGTTATAACTTAAGTAAGTGTAAAGGTGAGGCAAACACAAAGATATCATAAAGTATGAACAAACAAGAAAACCAACCTCCTTGCCATTGAGTTGTTTCCGACTCATAGTGAACCTATAGGACAGAGTAGAATAGACCCATAGTGTTTCCAAAGAGCTGCTGATGGATTTGAACTGCCCGCCTTTTGGTTAGCAGCCATAACTCGCCGTAGCTCTTAACCACTGCACCACCGGGTTCATGAAGTATAGTGATAATGTAAAGTAAAACTATTTTTCTTGTGAGCAATGTGTAAATACTTATCATAATGTTTCAAATATTCCATAGAGATTGACTCACTGATAATACTATTTGAAATCATAAAAATACAACTGGTGGTATGAACACAAGAAATACAATGTGCATTCTATCATTCTCCTTCCAACACTTTGTGTCACTTAAACATTCTCTGAAATACTGGCCAGGCTCTGTAGTCTTGCTGCTGTTGTTTTTTATATAATCTTGTTTTATCCTTTGAAATATCGTAACACTATTCAGTTTTGTAATATCCCATTAAATTTGAGTACTTTAAGGTAGAACAGTCTACAGATCATAGACCAGAAAGAAGGAATTTTTAAGGATCTAACTGTGATAAAACACCCAGAAAAATAATTTTATTGTGCAGTCATAGAGACTCTAGCCTTGCAACCAATTTGACATATCTGCCTTAAAGAAATAATAAATGGTAAGTTAAATGTTGAGCTATCTGAATACAAAAAGCTTGATAGAATACTGGGATTCTGTGGCAGTACTGGGGGAGCTGGGTGGAAATGATAGCATTCAGGAATTTTTTTTTTTATCTTGTGATTGTGGTGGGCTAAAAGTATAGCTCCCAATATATTTTTTGATATACCATAATTTGTTTTATATAAATCTTATAAGACACTATGTAATTTTATTTATTTCACTTATTTTACTCAGGATTCTTATATGGGCATCAATGTCTATTTTTGTGTCTATCAAGAAGGTTTTATTTTAATGCTCAGTATTTCATTTTTTTTTGCATACTTATACCACAATTTGTTTACCATTCACCTGCTGGGAATTTTTTTTCTAGTTCCTGGTTATTATAATGAAAATTGTTTCTCAGATTGGAGATGTAAACATCTGAAAGAAAAGGACATTCATTATTTTACAACAGCAACCATAACAACTTTGGAAAACTGCAAATTGACAATTTTTTTCAACACATTAGTGATTTGAAGTCAGAGGAAAACAGCAAGTCTCATATTTTGAGAATGACTTGTGCCTCCAGGGAGAAGAAAAAAAAAAGGTGAAGAAATTAGTTGACATGGGGTGTATGCCTTTAGATTTTATTTACACTTCAAGAAAATTAAAATAGAAATATTTAATGTATAGTTGACAGATGAAAGTTAAATGCACTAGAGTGTGAAGATTGAGAGCTATAGCCTTAGTAAGATTCCTGTTCTAGTGCAGACTTTTCCTTTAAGATTGTTATTATCTACAAAAAGCTGTCTGCTCCTTCCCCATGACAACAGCCAGGATGTCTGCACCTGTGCCCATAACAGTCCATCTGCCCCATTCCATGGGTAAAGTGCCTTTTATTACAAGTTGTTCTCTTCTCAGTTGCAAAGGATCTTCACCAGTGTCTTTAGCTTCTAGTTTTGATGTTCTCGTCTTTCACATTACAAATTTCAGGCTACAGAGAAGAAAAGAGAGATGGTTCTGTTAAAGGTGCCCTGGTGTCCCAGTGGTTAAGCCCTTGGCAGCTATCCTCAATAGTTGGCAGTTTGAACCCATCAGACTCTCCATGAGAGAAAGATCTTCCAGTCTGCTTTCATAAAAAATATACAGAATTAGAAACCCTCTGGGGCAGTTGTACTCTGTCCCATAGGCTTACTAGGAGTTGGAATCGACTCGACGGCAAAGAGGTATTTTTGGTCTTAAAACAGCAACAGCAAATGTGTATAAACTGCAAACGAACATATTTTCTTTAACATCAGAAAAGTGAAGTCACAGAACAAACAATATATCTGAACCCTGAAAGTGGAAACACACACAAACTTTAGTTTATCTGGGGCAGAGGGTGACAGATGACATTTAAAAGAGTCAGAAAAGAAAGCTAGAAATATTCAATGAATTTCTTGATGCTGAATCTCTTAAAGTCACTATAATGTGAAGCTTCCAGGGGTCACAAAGTCAGGGGGATTTCTATCCTCATGAAGGCACTTCTTCCAAGATTGAGGAGAACCTAGTAAAGCACAAACCCCTCATGGTGCTGAATGGTGGAGGGGATCAGAAGGCACTTTCAAATGCACCTGGAACATCTACCACATCTCTACTACAGAACAAAATCATTGAACTGCTGAGAAAAGCCTTCAAACCTGTATACTAAAGGCACTGGTGAAATCCAATAAAGTCAGGGAAGAACAAAGGTCATAAAATTTTGCCAATAACCATCTCATATCTCTTCCCTGAGGAATAAAAGCCTTATTCTGCAGGATAATGGCACCAAAATGGGAAGCTGAGTTAACATGTGGAAAACCACTGCAGTTGGGGAGAAAAGAGATGGATGAAAAAAGACACTGTACTTTGGGGGAGATACAGTAAATCATGGTCTGCCCAAGGTGGCCTCTGGTGGAGGAACAGGGACAATTGGAAGGTCACAATTTCCATCTAAGAATGAGGCTTTATCCGAAGAGCAGAAAAAACCTCCTTTAGCCCACACCCCACCACAACATTAAGAACTATCAAATTAAATTCCACTGGAATTCACTTGGGAGTGCTGAAATGGCAGATTCTCCATGGAGATCACAAAGACACAAAGCTTACAGGGGAAAGAAGGTATCACTAGAGGAACCTAAAGCCTCTGGAGCCCATAGCAAAAGAGAACTTCAACTCTAGTAGCCATAGCAGCAATAAACTCCAAATATAGTGATAACTTAATTCACTCAAACCTTTATGATAAAGAAATAGCAATGGTAAGGTGTTATCATCTCCAAAGAGATAAATACTATTTCATAACATAGACAAAACAGGAATACTCCCAAACTCACTCTATGAATCCAGCCTAACCCTGATACCAAAGCCAGATAAATACACTGCAAAAAAAGAAAACTACAAACGAATATCCCTTATGAAGATAGATGCAAAAATCCTCAAAATTATAGCCAAAAGAATTCAATAGCATATCAAAAAAAATAATTCACGATGATCCAGTGGGATTCGTACCAGGTATGCAGGGATGGTTCAACATTAGAAAATCAGTGTAATCCATCACATAAATAAAACAAAAGATAAAACCATATGATCTTATCAATTGATGCAGAAAAGATATTTGACAATGTCCAAAACTCATTTCTGATAACAACTATCAGCCAAATAGGAATAGAGGGGAAATTATTCCACATAATGAAAGGCATTTATACAACGGCAATAGCCAGCGTCATTCTACATGGAAAGAGACTGAAATTATTATCCTTGAGAATGGGAACCAGACAAGAGTGCCCTTTATCACCACTCCTATTCAACATTGTGCTAGAGGTCCTAGCCAGAGCAATAAGGCAAGAACAAGAAAGAAAGGACATCCAAATCACTAAGGAAGAAATAAAAGTATCCCTATTCACAGATGATAGATCTTATTCACAGAAAACCCCAAAGAACCCTCAAGGAAACTACTGGAGCTAATAGAAGGCTTCAGCAAAGTATCAGGATATAAGATAAACATATAAAAATCACTTGGATTCCTCTACACCAACAAAGAGAACTTCCAAGAGGAAATCAAATCAATACAATTTACGATAGCCCCCAAGAAAATAAATAACCTAAGAATAAACGTAACCAGAGACTTAAAAGACCTATACAAAGAAAACTACAAAACACTACTGCAAGAAACCAAGAAAGACCTACTTAAATGGAAAATCTACCAAGCTCATGAATAGGTAGATTTAAGACCGCAAAAATGTCAATTTTACCCACAACAATCTACAAATATAATGCAATCCTGATCCAAACACCAATAGTATTCTTTAAAGAGATGTAGAAACAAATGACCAACTTCATATGGAAACAGCATAGACCCTGAATAAGTAAAGCATTACTAAAGAAGAAAAACAAAGTGGGACGCCTCACACTACCTGATTTTAGAATCTATTATACTGCCACGATAGTCTAAAAAGCTCAGTACTTGTACAACAGATACATAGACCAACAGAACAGAACCGAGAACCCAGACATACATCCATCCACCTATGAGAAGCTGATATTTGACAAAGGCTCAAAGTCTGTAAATGGGGAAAACACAGTCTCTTTAACAAATAGTGCTGGCATAACTGGATATCTGTATGTAAAAAAAAAAAAAAATCAAACAAGACCCATACACACCATGTACAAAAACTAAGTCAAAATGGATCAAAGTCCTAAATAAAAAATCTACAGCGATAAAGATTATGGAAGAAAAAAAAAGGGACAATGCTGGGAACCTTAATACATGGCGTAAATAGTATACAAACCGTAACTAACAATTCACAAACACTAGAAGAGAAACTAGATAACTGGGAGCTCCTAAAAATCAAACACTCTCATGAAAAGACTTCACCAAGAGGGTAAAAAGACAACCTACAGACTGGGAAAAAACTTTTGGCTACAAATTATCTGATAAGGGTCTGATATCTAAAATCTACAATATACTGCAACACCTCAAAAACAAAAAGACAAATAATGCAATTAAAAATGGTAAAAGGATATGAATAGACACTTCACCAAATGAGATATTCAGGCAGCTCACAGACAAATGAGGAAGTGCTCACCATCATTAGCCATTAGAGAAATGCAAATCAAACGTGCAATGAGATACCATCTCACCCCAAGAAGGCTGGCACTAATCCAAAAACCAGAAAATAACACATGATGGAGAGGTTATGGAGAGATTGGAACACTTTTGCCCTGCTGGTGGGAATTTAAAATGGTTCAACCACTTGGGAAAATGATTTGATAATTCCTTAAAAAGCTACAAATGGAAATACCGTATGATCCAGCAATCCCACTCCTAGGAATATATCTAGAGAAATAAGAGCCTTCAAGCAAATAGACACATGCACACACATGTTCATTGCAGAACTACTCACAATAGCAAAAAGATGGAAGCAACTGAAATGTCCATCAACAAATGAATGGATAAACAAATTATAGTACATATACTCAATGTAATACTACATATCATTAAAAGAACAATGATGAATCCATGAAACATCTCACAACATGGATGAATTTGGAGGGCATTCTGCTGAGTTAAATAAATCAGATGAAAGGACAAATACTGCAAGAGACCACTATTATAAGAAATTAAGAAAAGACTTACACACAGGAAAAAGTACTCTTTGATGGTTATGAGGGTGCGGATGGAGGGGAGAGGAAATCACTAACTACATAACAGACAAGTATCAATTATTAATCTTACTTAAATCTAAAGTTTATATGCAAATCAAAAAAGTCAGAATTGCCAACACAATACTAAAGAGTAACAGAGGTGGAGAGCTGACATTGTCTAACATCAACACTTACTAAAAAACTACAATGATTAAGACAGAAAGTTATTGGGGTAAGAGTAGACAAAGATTTCTGTAGCACAGAATAGAAAGCTCAATAACTGACCCCTACAAAATATAGTATGCTGATCTTTGACATAGGAGCAAAGGTAATTCAATGGAGAAAGAATAGTCACTTAAATGATTCTGAAACGATGGTACATCTACATGCAAAAAAGTGAACCCAGATGCAGAGTTCACTTATTTCACAAAAATATACAAAATAGATAAAAGACCAAAATGTTAGAAAGAAAACATTATGACTTCTACAAGATAAAATAAAATCTAAGTGACTCTGGCTTTAGCAATAAAGTCTTAAATATAACTCAAAAAGCATTTTCAATTAAAGAAAATAAATGGTAACTTGAACTACATAAAAATTTAAAATTTCTATTCTGCAAAATACACTGAAAAGAATGGTCAAGTCACAAAATGGGATAAAATATTTCTAAAACACCTCTGATAAAGACCTTGTATGCAAAATATGCAACAAATTCTAACAGCTAAACAGGAGAGCTGACAACCTTATTACAAAATTATAAAAATTCTATTGTGGTCCCAGTGAAAACACTCAGTAGTAGTAGCCAGGCATCATCTAGCACTTCTGGTCTCGGGAGAGCTGAGTCTGTGGTTCATGTGGCTATTAGTCCTGTAGTTTCTTCTTTGAGTCTTTGGTATCCTTCTTTCTCTTGATCCAGACGAGTAGATATCAATAGTTGTATCTTAGATGGCTGTTCGCAAGGTTTTATTTTATTTTTTTTTTATTCTACTTTAGATGAAGGTTTACAGAACAAATAGTTTCTAGTTAAACAGTTAGTACACATATTGTTTTACGACAATGGTTAACAAGCCCATGACATGTCAACACTGTCCCTTCTCAAACTTGGGTTCCCTATCACCAGCTTTACTGTCCCCTCCTGGCTTCTACTCCTTGTCCCTGGACTGTTGTGCCCCATTAGTCTCATTTTGTTTTATGGGGCTATCTAATCTTCGGCTGAAACTTGAATTTCGGGAGTGAATTCAATGCTGAGTTAAAAGGGTGTATGGTGGTCACATGCTGGGGGTTTCTCCAGTCTCTGCAAGGCCAGTAAGTCTGGTCTTCTTTTGTGAGTTAGAATTTTGCTCTAGATTTTTCTCTAGCTCTGTCCCGGACCCTCTGTTGTGATCGTGGTCAAAGCAGTCAGTGGTGGTAGCTGGGCACCATCTAGTTGTACTGGACTCAGTCTGGTGGAGGCTGTGATAGTTGTGGTCCATTAGTCTTTTGGACTAATCTTTCCGTTGTATCTTATTTTCTTCATTTGCCCTTTTTCCTGTAGGGGTGAGACCAGTGGAGTATAGTAGATGTCTATTCACTGGCTTTCAAGACCTCAGACGATACTCATCAAGGTAGAATGTAGAATATTGTCTTTATAAAATGTGTTATGCAAATTGAGATAGATGTTCCCTGACGCCATGGTCCCCACAGCCCTCTGCCCAGTAATTCACTTTCTCAGGGAGTTTGGATGTGTCTATGGAGCTTCTACGATCTTTTCTTGTGCTAGTTGTGATGGCTTCCCCGGTACTGTGTACTCTTACCCTTCACCAAAGTTATCACTTATCTATCGTCTATTTAGTATTTCTCCCCCAACTCTCCCATCCCTCATGACCATCAAAGATTGTTTCTTTTTGTGTGTAAACTTTTACACGAGTTTTTACAGTAGAGGTCTCATACAATATTTGTCCTTTTGTGATTGACTTATTTCACTGAGCATAATGTCCTCCGGTTTCATCCATGTTATGAGATACTTCACAGATTCATCATTGTTCTTTATCTTTGTATAATACTCCATTGTGTGTATGTAGCATAGTTTGTTTATCCATTCATCTGTTGATGGGCATCTAGGTTGTCTCCATCATTTTGCTATTGTGAACAATGCTGCCATGAACATGGGTGTCCATATGTCTGTTTGAGAGATGGCTCTTGTTTCTCTAGGACAAATTCCAAGGAGTGAGATTGCTGGATTGTATGGCATTTCTATTTCTAGCTTTCTAAGGAAGCACCATACCATTTTCCAAAATGGTTGTATCATTTTGCATTCTCACCAGCAGTTCATAAGAGTTCCAATCTCCCTGAAGCCTCTCCAACATTTCTTATTTCCAGTTTTTTTGATTCATGCCAGTAATGCCGGGGTGAGATGGTATTTCATTGTGGTTTTGATTTGCATTTCTCTAATGGCTAGTGATCATGGGCATTTCATCATGTATCTGTTGGCCGCTCGAATGATGTCTTTGGTGCCTCTTCATTTCCTTTGAACATTTTTTAATTGGATTATTTGTCTTTTGGTTGTAGAGCTGTTGGATTTTCTTGTGGATTTTAGAGATTAGACCTTGTCTGACTTATAATGTCCAAAATTTTTTTCCCAGTCTGTAGGTTCTCTTTCTCCTTTTTTGGTGAAGTCTTTTGGTGAGCATAAGTGTTTACTTTTTAGAAGATGCCCGTTATCTAGCTTATCTTCTGAAGTGTGTATGTTGTTGGTTATCATTAGTATCCTGTTACTGTTGTATATTAGGGCCTCTACAGTTGATTCTATTTTTTTCTTCTATGAACTTTATAGTTTTTGGCTTTATATTTAGGTTTAGGCTTTATATTTAGGATCATAGGATCCATTTTGAATTAGTTTTTTTATATGGTGTGAGGTTTGAGTCCTGTTTCAGTGTTTTGCACATAGACGGCCAGTTTTACCAGCACCATTTGTTAAAAAGACTATCTTTTCCCCATCTGATGGATTTTGGGACCCTGTGAAATATCAGGTGACTATAAGTGGGTGGATTTACATCTGGGTTCTTAATTCTATTCCATTGGTCTATGTATGTGTCTTTGTACTAATGTCAGGCTGTTTTGACTACCATAGCTGTATAGTAGGTTTTGAGGTCAGGTAGTGCGATTACTCCAACTTTATTCTTCTTCTTCAGTAGTGCTTTACTTATTCGGGGCTTTAGCCCTTTCCATATATAGTAAATGACTAGTTTTTTCATCTCTTTAAAGAATATTTTTGGTTTTTGGATCAGGATTCCATTGTATTTATAAATTGCTTTGTGTAGAATTGTCATTTTCACAATTTTGAGTCTACCTATCCATGAGTATGGTATGTTTTTCCATTTATGTAGATCCCTTTGGATTTCTTACAATAGTGTTTCTATTTTTCTCTGTATAGCTCTTTTAGGTCCCTGGTTAGATTTATTCCTAAGTGTTTTACTTTTTTAGGGGCTATTACAAATGGTATTATTTTCCTGATTTCCTTTTCATCATTCTCTTTATCGGTGTATAGAAATCCAACTGATTTTTATATGTTTATCTTGTATCCTGCTATTCTGCTGAAACTTTCTATTAATTCCAGTAGTTTTCTCGTAAAGTCTTTAGGGTTTTCTGTGTATAGTATCTTATCATCCTCCAACAGGGACAGTTTCACTTCTTCTTTACAAATTTGGATACACTTTATTTCTTTTCCTTGCCTTATTGCTCTAGGTAGGACTTCCAGCACAATGTTAAATAGGAGTGGTGATAAAGGGCATCCTTGTCTTGTTCCTTTTCTCAAGGGGAATGTTTTCAGCCTCTCTCCATTAAGAATGATGTTGGCCATTGGTTTTGCCTAGATGTCCTTTATTATGATGAGAAATTGCCCTTCTATACCTATTTTATTGAGAGTTGTTAATCAAGAATGGTTGTTGGACTCTGTTGAATGCCTTTTCTGCATCAGTTGAGATAATCATGTGATTTGTTTCTTTACTTTGGTTTATGAGATGGATTACATTGATTGATTTTCTAATGTTGAACCATCCTTGCTTACCTCGTATGAAGACTACTTAGTAGTGGTGAATTTTTCTTTTTTTTGAAATGATTTTGAATTCTATTGGCTACAATTTTGTTGAGAATTTTTACATCTATATTCATAACAGATATTGGTCTGTAATTTTCTTTTTTGTGGCATCTTTGCCTGGTTTTGTTATCAGGGTTATGCTGGCTTCATAGAATGAATTCAGGAGTATTGCTTCTTTTTCTATTCTGAAATAGTTCAAGTAGTACTGGTATAAGCTCTTCTCTGAATGTTTTGTAGAATTCTCCAGTGAAGCCATCTGGGCCATGGCTTTTTTTTTTGGGGGGGGAAATTATTTTTTCAATCTCTTCTCTTGTTATGGGCCTGTTCAGATTTTCAACATCACTTTGTGTTAGTTTGGGTAGGTAGTGTGGTTCTAGAAATTTGTCCATTTCCTCTAGGTTTTCAAATGTGTTGAAGTATAGTTTTTCATAGTACTCTGTTATGATCTTTTTATTTCACTTGGGTCTGTTGTAATGTCTTCCATTTCATTTCTTATTTAGATATTTGCTTCCTCTCCTGTTTTTCTTTTGTTAGTCTGGCCAGTGGTTTGTCAATTTTGTTGATTCCTTCAAAGAACCATCTTTTGGTTTTGTTGATTCTTTCTGTTGTTTTTCTATACTCTGTTTCATTTATTTCTGATCTGATCTTTATTATTTCCTTTCTTCTAGTGGCTGTGAGTTTTTTTTTTTTTTTTTTTTTTGTTTTAGCTCTGTAGGTATTGATTTGATTTTATCCCTTT
>NW_004443989.1:15816560-15840597 GCF_000243295.1 Trichechus manatus latirostris
TCAGTGCTGTTAGAGTTTGTTTTATGTATTTGGGATTCCTGTCATTGGGTGCATAGATGTTTATTATGGTTATGGCTTCATGATGGATCATCTCCTTCATCACTGTATAGTCTGTATAGTGCCCTTCTTTGTCTTTTGTGGTGGATTTTGTTTTAAAGCCTATTTTATCTGAGATTAGTATTGCCACTTCTGCTCTTTTTTGGTAGCTGTTTGCTTTATATGTTTTTTTCCATCCTTTGATCTTTAATAAATTCACTTCTTTGTTTCTAAGGTGTGTCTCTTGTAGACAGCGTATTGATGAATCCTTTCTGTTTTTTTTTTTGTTTTTTTTTGTTTTTTAATCTGTTCTGTCACTCTCTCTTTACAGGCGTATTTAGGCTATTTATATTGATGGTAATTATTGATAAGTGTGAGTTTATTGCTGTCATTTTGTAGTGTTTTTTTGTTCCTCTTACTCTCCTGTGCTGAATTCCTTTTTTTGTGTGTGTGTGTGGTTTTTCAATCATTACTTTTGGTTTTGTAGATTTTCTATTTACTGAGACTTTATGTTTTTCTTCTTCATTTTGAAGATTAAGTTTGTTAACTTTCTTTGTGGGTATCTTGAAATTTACTCTTATCTTACTAGGTTTGAACCAGCATATTATTACTTACTATTGCCTTGCCTTCCTCTTCATTAGAAGGTTCTATACCTATACCGTTTATTCCATCTTTATTGTTCTTATGTTGCTGTCATTTAACGATCAGCCTCTCTGGTTCCCTGTTCTAACTCTTTTGGTTTTAGATACTCTTTAAGAGTTCATTTCTTAGGTTGGTACGTGGCTGTTATGATCCTGCATCCTAGATTCAGCCTGCTGTCTGATGTTCTTCGTTCTCAGATCGAAGGACTCCTTTTATAATTCTTGTAAGTTTGGTTTGGTTTTTACATAGTCCTTTAATTTCTGTGTATCTGGAAATGTCCTAATTTCACCAGCATACTTGAACGAGAGTTTTGAAGGATATATTATTCTTGGCTGTCAGTTTTATTCTTTCAGTGTTTTATATATGTCATCCCATTGCCTTCTTGCCTTCATCATTCTGCCTAATAATCTGAGCTTAGTCTTATTGTTTCTCCTCTGTATGTGACTTTTTCTCTAGCTGCTCTCATGATTCTTTGTCTTTGGTTTATTGAGTGTGATTATGATATGCCTTTGTGATTTTTTGGGCACTCTATCCTATATGGGGCTTGTTGAACATCTTGGGTGGTCAGCTTTTCATCTTTCTTGATACTGGGGACGTTTTCTGTCAGCAGTTATTCAATGATCTTCTCTGTGTTTTCTGTTTCCTCCCCCTGTTCTGGAACTCCGATCACTCACAAATTTTTGCTTTTGATTGTATTCCACATAATTCTCAAGGTTTTTTCATTTTTTCTTCTGATTTTTCCTCAGAGTTGTATCCAAGTGTTTTTCTTCAATTTTGCTGATCCTTTCTTCCATTGTTTCAAACCTGCTCCTCAGCCCTTCTATGACACTGTCCATTTCTAAAACTGTTTTTTTTTTATCTTTTGGATTTCTAATTGTTGTTTTTGTATGATTTTTAGTGGTGAATTTATGTTGACTTTTTTTTCTGTATTATTTTCCTGAACTCTTCCTTTTTTGTCTATATTTTTCCTTGAATTTGTCTGCCTTTTCCATGAATTTATCTATTTTTTCCTCATTTTTGTCTTCTTTTTGCTTCAACTCTTGCATAACTCTGAATATTAGAGATTTGAATTCCCTGTCAGGTAGTTCCAGTGCCTTTTCTTCTACTCGAGAGTTTTCTGATGTTTTATTTTTGGATGCCCACTAGAACCATCCTGTTCTTTTTTTAAATATGTTTTGATATTGTCTGCTCTCTTTGGGACATTCAGTAGTTATTTTCCTCATTTACTGATTGTAGATTTGTCTGTTTTGTCCTGATTTTTTGTTTTATTTAGTCATATCTGAGTAGGCAGGCTGTGCATTCTTTGTTGTTTGCTCATCTGTGGACATGATACTTTTCGCCACCTCCTCCAATGGTCAGGGTCAGTCACTCAGGTATAGTACAGCAGGGCAGGTCTAGTTGAATGGGAGTTGCTGGGATAGGTAGTTTATGACATGTACTAAGACCAACAGGGTGTGTTGGGAATCATTTCAGAGTAGGTTCTGGTAAGCTCTGCATGGGCTGCTTAGTGGTGTGATGGTCAGCACACTGTTCATGTAGGCAGGAAGGGGGGGGAGATTGTGATGTGTGGAGCTAAGATGGATATGGGAAAAAGGAGAGAGGAAAAGGAGCCAAAAACTTACAAACAAACAAACAACCAAAAATAGTCCTAAAGGAGCTTGCAGTCGGAGTGATGAGAGACTGAGAAATGGGGAAAAACAAAAAGAAAAAAAAGAAAAAAGGTAAAAGAAAATAGTGAATAAATGAAAACTGGGGGAAAAAATGAAAGCAAAACCTCTAGGGGTCCTACCAGTGTGTCTGCAGGGACTAAGGAAGCTGCTCCCTGACCTTGAAGTACAACCTGACGAGAAGGGGTAGAGATGTCACACAGCACCAGGTAGTCAGGAGACAGGAAGAGAAGGTAAGTATATAGAGCTGAGAAGCTAAGAAATGAAGAAAGACTAAAACAGAAAAAGAGAAAACAAAACAAAACAAATACAAAAATAGAAAAGAAACAAAAAAAAAGAAAAACAAAAAATAAAAAAATGCGATAAACAAGAAATGCCCCCAGAGATCCCACTGTGCATCAGTGCAGATTAAGAGAGTAGCTCTGAAGCTGCGCAGTGATGCCTAGCGAGAAGGGACTCTGAAGCAGAGAAAGTAAAAGGAAACAAACAAATCAAACAGAACAAATCAAAACAAACAAACAAAAAAACGCCCCACTCATCCCACTAGTCTGGCAGCACAGGCCAGGAAGCAGTTTCACAGTTGAGTGGCATTTCACAGCCTTTCAGGAAGAAGGAAAGATGGCCCAGGGAGCCAGTTATTTGAGAGAAAGGAGGGGAAGGCAGTGAGAGGTAAAGAAGAAATCAAAAGAAGCAGAAAAAAGCAACACCTACAGCCAACAAATGGCACTCAGGTAGCTGGAAAGTGGGAGCGGGTGGAATCCAAGTGGCACTGGGGTGAAGTTGGTGCTTCCTGGCCAAGAGACTGCGGCTGTAGGAAGCAGAGAAGGTCGAGTGGAGGCAAAGAAGGTGAGGGGTGGGAAAGTGTATATCACTTGTTACCGGTTGTTCTATCTCTTGCTGGAAGCTCTGTGAATCTGTTTTCCTGTACTCCATGTTGGCTGATCTCTGATAGGAGTCCAAGATGGCAGATCAGTGTTGCGGTAGCTGATAGGGGACCTCTGCATGTATCTCTCCTCACTCTCTGTTCTCTGTCAGTTCCTTATTCCTTTTGGTGCTTGGCTGAGTTCTTTATCTCTTCATTTGATGCTTAGGGTTTCAAGACTGAAGTTTGTCTCTGTTTGACTTAGTCTTTCAGATCTTTGCTGTGGAGTGATGGCGTGGTGTTTCTGTCTATAGTGCCATGTTGCCCCGAAGTCAAGGCTGTAAATCTTTATTAAAACAGGCTTCTATCTTTCTCCCAGTGAGTGGCCAGTGTGTTCAAACCACTGACCTTTTGGTTAGCAAACCAGTACTTTAACTACTGTGCCACCAGGATTCCCTCTCTCTCTGTGTATATATATATGGATTCCTTTATTTTTCAAATACATTTACAATGACTAAATTATTTTTCTTGCATTGTATTCTTATTGTTATTTAAGGAATGTTTTCTGTTTATTAATTCTGTACCTATTCTGTTACATGAAACTGATAGGACACTAGACTAACTTTTCAAGTATTACTTTTAAGTTGCAATATTATTGCTTGATTTTTAGTAATTTCAAATATTTTTCAGTCTTTGCAATGACCTTACTTTCCCTAGTCTCTCACAGTGTGGTCTCCTCACTTGTTGATCTCTGTTAACTCAGTGATATATATATAGATGTGTGTGTGTGTATGTATATATGTATGTATTTCTATAGAATGATGAATCTTTTCAAGGACTTTTTCTTAAAATTTGGAACAATGTTATTTTCATGATCAAGTCTGTATTTGAAATTTCATAAATGATACTTTGCAGTATCATTTTGGCCAGATTTCTCATCATATTTAACAAGGTGTGTTTTTTTGTGCCAAACTTAGTCATCTCCCTTTCCAGGAATCAGATTCTTACATATCTTGATTCATTATGAACTCTCTGGTACATAATTATCTTTTGGACCCAATATTTATCAGGCTCAAATCACATGTGAAAGCTCTGAAAATTCACTTAGGGTACTGCTACTGTGAGACACACCATGATTATAATACATTGAATTTGCTTAATTATTTCATAAAAGTATATTATATGATATCCTTTTGGGCTATTTTTTCTTCTTAATACAAGAAAAGCTAATATCTATATTTCTGGATGCTTTTATACTTTTCTTATTTCATAATACTTCCTTATATTTTAATAAAACTTTTTAATAAAGTCATATGTTGTTATTTGTATTCCGCTAATTTGGGAATATTAGACCATAGAACAGACTACATCACATGGGTGATCCATCTTGCATATGTAACTGGAACTCGTCATAATGAGCCCTTATATAAAAAAAAAATTGTCACACTTGTATGCAACACTAATGGGGGAAATAAATATTTGCAGTAAAGAAAATAGAAGAAGATAGGGCTCTGCAGCTGCCTGTTGGTGAAAGGAAACCCCAGAGCCTGGCAGCAAGTGACTTTTCTACCCAATTCTCCTCTGCTGCAGAGGTGGGAAGTATATCCGAGAATTAGCCTGAGTTCTTGTAAAGAAAGCTCCCTGTGCTGTATCTCTGTGCTATATGTGAACAGTAATATGTGGCTGTGTGTACAGGATCCATACTGGTCATTCTAAAGAACACCTGGTTTTTGGAGGTGTCCTTGGAGATTGTGAGCCTGCTCTTAGAGATGGGTTGTAATACTTGTCACCATCCCACCATATATTTGCTAACCACTCCAGTGCCTTCCCTGGGGACTGACAGATCCATCCAACGCCAATATTACTAGTGCTCAGTGAGAATTCATATAAGGTGCAGCTTAGCGATAGAGTCTGGCTGGGTTTTATCAGCCCAGGACCAGACTCCTTCAGGTTGACCTGATAAAGGGTCCCTGTGGAGTAAACACAAGAAGTTAAAGTAGGTTCCAGATCAGAAAAGTTTTTTTCCAAAACAGAGTACTCACAGAAAGGGATGGTTAGCAGCAGGAGAGTAGAACAAAGCATGTCCATGATACAGCACAGGAGTCACTGATGCAGTGTTAAGGATCAGTTTATCAATCCAGGAAAGGGTGCGGCTGGTGGAGATTGGCATTCCCCCTAATCAAGTTCTGACCCTATAGAGTGGCCCCAAGTCTCAGTTTGCAGTAGAGGAGTGAGTCTGATGGAAGGGCTGTGTGCCTTTGTTATGGGTTTACATACCTTGGTTTCATTGTAGGTCCAAGGTGTCAGGACATGAATTTCTGGGAATTGCAAGATGCAGTGAAGGCTGTGAGGGTCTGGTTGAAACATAGAGTGTCCTGCCCTTGATTGCTTGATTAGGGACACTTTTCCTTGTGACTCTTGTTCTGAGGATTGTGACTAGATATTGAGATAATAAAAAAGAACCCTTTGCCATCAAGTTGAATGAGACTCATAGATGGGTGTTACTCTTGCCTTTAAGAAGCAGAGAGGCATGTGCTTTGGGAAAGTGAAGGTAATTCCCAAATGCTCTTTTAACCTCCTTGTGATAAGAGAGAAGGAGTAATTTATTAAATGAGAGACAGTCAATACACAGATAACTTAATTTTACTGTGTAAACAATCCAGTACCAACTTATACCTTTCCTGGTGTGTGCTCCTTTGTATGTCAGCACTCAAGCCTACGTTTCTGTAGGAGTAGTCAATGTAGAAACCACCTTGTGACTGTGCCCAATGAGCCCTTGTTAGAGACAAATCACTGCCTCTCTGCCTTCCCCCTTCTCATCCTATGACTGAGTAGATGTGTTGGGCAGCTGGAGTAGTGAGTTCTCAGGGAAATAGTTTGTTGACGGCAAGTTCTCTCCTAGGCCTTCTCCATGGTTTCACTGGAATTTATCCCCATGCTTGTAGGAGCCTGGAGCCTTCTCAAACCCATGTGTTCCTCATTGCTACATAAAGAAAGGTGCAGATATTGGACATTTCTAGAATGAAACAATCTTTTATAGGCATGCTGACCCTCCCAAGCTGTATGATTTTGTGACAGGTAATAATTTTTCACTGCTTCTGTACGTTAAGATAATTGCTCATGTTCTAGTATTCTTGTGGCTTACACATTGGCTCTATTACTGTGGGTTTTGGCTGTCAGCAACAGAAAAGCATGAGTAAGAGGCAGTGATTGGTTTATTGGTTTATTGGACACACAGTTTTCTCAGACTCAGAGAAGAAAGGGGGAGAATGACCATGAACACACAGAACACGGGGTGCTGGGTCATAGGTGACATCCCTGTATTTTTTCATAACTTCCCTTACAAACACTTAGCTCCAACTGACTTTCCCATGTCCTTGACTCAGTTAATCATTCAGAGTCTAATGTAAATTATGTTTGGCCTAAATTTTGTTACAGTCAAAGCAATGACAGGGAGCTAAGTGCTTATTACGTATCCCTGAGAGATATCACAGAAAGGAAAAGGATGATTTTCAGAATGAAAATAAGGTGCTATTTTCCAGTGTTGAGGGATGGTGGATGTCAAGTGAAGATATCATTTCCCATGCTGTCTGGTCTACTCACAGCATAAACACATGCATATGCAAGTGGGCACACAAACATACACATGCGCACATACACACATGCAAAGATCCATACAAGTACACTTTCACATATCTTCATTTTTCTGTCTGAGAAATTGTAGCTGACTTATATGCTACAAAAATATCACATTGAGCTTTTCTGCAAAAGAAAAATTTCATTTACTTAATTAGTAAAAAAAAAAGTCCACAACTTTTTTTGAAACTCTTTTTTTTAAATTGTACTTTAGATGAAGTTTTACAGAACAAATAGTTTCTCATTAAACAGTTAGTACCCATATTGTTTTATGACAATGGTTAACAACCCCACGACAAGTCAACACTGTCCCTTCTCAACCTTGGGTTCTCTATTACCAGCTTTCCTGTCTCCTCTCGCCTTTTAGTCCTTGTCCCTGGACTGTTGTGCCCCATTATTCTCTTTCTGTTTTATGGGGCTGTCTAATCTTTGGCTGAATGGCGAAGCTCTGGGGTGACATAATTATTGAGCAAAAATGGTGTCCGGGGGCCATACTCTCAGGATTTCTCCAGTCTCTGTCAGTCCAGTGAGTCTGGTCTTTTTTTATGTGTTAGAATTTTGTCCTACATTTTTCTCTAGCTGTGTCCAGGTCCCTTTGTTCTGATCCTGGTCAGAGAAGTCTGTGGTGGTAGCTGGGCACCATTTTGTTGTACTGGACTCAGTCTGGTGGAGGCCGTGGTAACTGTGGTCCATTAGTCCTTTGGGAAAGTTCACAACTTTTGAGTGATGATCCAGTTACAGCTAATTTTCCCATCAACTCCATCTGCCCAACATATCTATTCGATGGAAATATTCTGTAATTTTGGGACTTAGTAGTACCTCAAGCAACACCAGCATACAGCATCTACAGTAAAATGTTGCTTTTAGCCTTTTTAATATTCTGTCTTTTGCTTACAAGAGTCAAAATATGGAGCACAGAGGGAGACACTCATGGGGTCACCATGTGTAGCAGGTGGTGCTCACAGACATCATCCATATATGGTCTGTGTCTTTCCTGATCATTACCAGAGATGATGGGGTGAGTTCCATACACCCTGAGCTTGATTAAGGCTTTTGTAAGAGAGTTGACCTGTCTGATGTCTCCTTTAACCAGGATGGGGAGAGGGTAAATGGAGAAGTCAAACACTGATCTGGAGCTCTGTGTGCTGAATTGTTCAGTACACACAGAAGTGTACACGGAGCTAAAATTAATTGAGGTTTACATATAATTTTTTGCACTTTATATGAGTTAATCAAGGTGAAGGATTTTAAAAGACATGGAGCATATGACATACATTTAGAACTCAGAATTAGGTAGATTGTTGTGGCATCTGAGATTTTTTATTTTTCAAACTGAAAAAATTATGAAGAAATAATAAGTGTCCTCTGTTGTTAAAATTATGCTGTAACATATGAGGTAAAAGAGACTCTTGAAAATGTGCACACACACAAACACTAATGCATTCATATTACTATACACACTGTAACATACACACTAATGCAAACACACACGACCACACAGCTTCACATAATAACATTTAAGTGCTAAGACACACACTAACATACACATGCATACTAGAGAGAATCTGAGCCCCTTAATGGAGAACATTGTGAACAACCTTATATATAATGGAGCCACACCCTCCTCCATATTGACAGCCCAGAAAGGGATGCCATGAGCAACATCCACTACACTAACAGTTTCACAGGAACCTGCCCTGGGACCTGTGTTCTTGTGTTCTCAGATCCTAATGTAAAGAGCCACAGTTCAGCTTTGGGAAAATATTTGACTCTTGGGCCTCAGGTTTCTTGTTCCTAGCACAGGGGGAAGTGAGGAAATTGTATAGGCAGGCGCCATTTTGTGGTGTCATTTCACCACCATTCACCATCACAGAGATTTATACATTTGAATTATTCAAAAATTATTCTCAACAGGGATTTGGTGTGGTATGTTATAATAAACCTACCACAGAGGGGCTGAATCTATATGTCTGATGAGGGCAGGTAGATGAACAATGACACTGTTGCAGGTAGAGGAGTGTAGACCAGGTGGCTGATGCACATAGAGAATCTTAGTCATCATCCCACACACACTGTGCACTGGGATCACAGCAGCATGCAGGGCCTGATGGAAACTTCTGGGTGGTCATGAGGAAGACAGACAGAAATAATAGCCAAACAACATCACAGCTATTGTCATGGGGGCACATTCTTGACAAATAAAGGGACAAGAAGAGAACTCATGTCTCCTTCTGTTTAGGAAACTGCTGATAACGTTTGCTCATGGGTTTTTAGTACCCTTGCAATCAATAACTTTGCTGTTCATATGAGAAATTTTGTGACTGGGCTCACACTAACTCCCCTCCCTCACTATATGCCCCTGAGAGTGAAACAGTATTCTTTTGTGTATCCCACCCCACTTATTTATGAAATTGCCAGGTATAATATTCACTGCTTTTGGAAATCTATTTGAAAATTCTCAACCCTAGGTTGAATGCAAAAAAAAAAAAAAAAAGACAATAGATTATTTGTATTATGCTAGAGAAGACAGAATCCACCCTTTACTGTAAATGAAAAAATTAATAGAAAAACAGATAGGAGGCTAACAAATGGGGAGGGTAGAGTGACCTGTTCTTTAGGATATCTAATAAGAAATACAGAAGGAGAGAGGGAGTGTGGTCAAATACAACAATTTACAGTAATAAAAACTAAGAATTTCATCAGGTTGAGGAAACACACCTGCTGAATACTCAAAAACTTAAACGCACCTAAAGGAGAAAAGCTTATTGAAATTCCCACAGGCACACGTTACAGTGAAAACAAAGAATCCTACTTTGTTTTACTTTTCGAGTTTCTTAGATCAATTTGGAGTCCCTGGGTGTTGCACACATTTAAGCCCTCAACCACTAGCTGAAACATTCCTGGTTCAAACCCACCCAGAGGCACCTAAGGAGAAAGACCTTGTGATATGCTTCTAAGAAGTCACAACCTTGAAAACCCTATGGAGCAGTACTACTCTGGACATAATGGGTTAACATGAGTCGTAAACGACTTGACGGCAACCAACAACTAATAACAGATCATTAGGCAGATTCTGATATTAGAGTTTGGAAAATATATTGTATAACTGTTCTCTATCCAACTAAGAAAGATAAACCAGTGTGAGGCAGATGAGCATGGTATTACTACCTCTATTTCTGAACTTATTCAATCAGTATGCTGAACAAATAACTCAAGAAGCTGGACTATATGAATAAGAACCTGGCTTCAGGTTTGCAGACAAAACTAATCAACAACCTGAGATATGCAGATGGCATAACCTTGCTTGCTGAAAGTGAAGAGGACTTGAAGCACTTACTGATGAATAGAGAATCTTAGTCATCATCCCCCACACACTGTGCACTGGGATCACAGCAGCATGCAGGAAACTTCTGGGTGGTCATGAGGAAGACAGACAGAAATAATAGCCAAACAATGCCACAGCTATTGTCATGGGAGTACATTCTTGGAAAATGGAGGGAAAGCCTTCAGTATAAGTTATAGCCCAACATATAGAAAACACAACTGGACCAATAAGCAAAATGAGGATAAACAGAGAAAATATTGAAGTTGTCAAGGATTTCATTTTACATGCATCAACTGTCAACAATCATTTTACTTGAACCAACAGACAAGAAATCAAAAGATGTATTGCACTGGGCAAATTTGCTGCAAAATATCTATTTAAAATGTTAAAAAGGAAAGATGTCACTTTGAGGACTAAAGGACACCTGACCCAAACCATGGTATTTTCAATTGCCTCATATGCATGCAAAAGCTGGACAATGAATAAGATCAAAGAAGAATTGACAAATTTGAATTATGGTGCTGGAAACGAATATTGAATATAGCATGGAGTGACAGAAGAATGAACAAACCTGTCTTGGAAGAAGTACATCCAGAATGCTTTGTAGAAGAGAAGATGATGAGACTTGGTCCCAAATACTTTAGGCATATTATCAGAAGGGACCAGTGAATGGAGAAGGATATCATCCTTGGTAAAGCAGAGGAATAGCAGGAAAGAAGATCTTCAACAAGTTGGATTGACACAGCCTTTGCAACAATGGTCTCAACTATTGCAACAGTTATGAGGATGGTCCAGAATTTGGCAGCATTTCATTCTGTTGTAGAAAGTGTTGCTATGAGTCAGAACCGATTCACAACACCTAAAAACACCATTTCTGACCATGGCAGGCCTTAGCAAATGAAGATTAGACAGTTAGGGCCAACCTGTCCCTGTGATACTTTTGTATTTTATTGTCCACACATCACCTCCCAGCCATTTTTTTTTTTTACTTGAAGCATGTGTTGAGTTCTAATTAATGTAAATGGGAATCTTTAGGTGAACTCATACTATGATCATACAATATAACTGAGTGCCCATTCACACGGCACAAGAGAAAGACAGTCTTGTCAAAGGAGCATGACATCCTTGAAGTCTCAGAAGGACATTGAACCTGTGAGCAGTGAGACCCTTCACCTCCTACCTGAGATTTTGACACATGTGCATCCTGCAGCCAGAGGGGAGGAAGAAGGTGAGCTCAGGTGGGGAAGTACCATGGGGAATGAGTATATTGTATGCAGTGGTGTGGGGAGTCTTGTTCCAAAACAGAAACATCATTTAACTCTGAATCACGGCAGTGGTCCAACCCCTTGGAAAAACACATACAGGTTTTAGTCATGTTTGGAGAACCTGATATGAGGCAACCCCAGAATCCTTTCCAGTAGGGATAGTGTCAGAAATCAGCTCAACTGTCATCCTCACAATTACTGTCTGAAGAAAGATCAACTGTGACAGTTATAAAACAAGATGTGGCGGAAGGTCCCAAACGGGGGGGCATTTGCTCAAAGGAAAGAACACACCAACCCCCAACAATTAACCCTGCCTGTGGCCGCTCTGTACCTGCCCATGAGCCTGAGGTTCTGTTGTCAGTGGGTTCAGAGCATTCCGTGCTTCACAACGCCCTCCTGTTTCCCTGAAAGTAGGTTGGTGTGTGGACTCACCCTGACTTCCCCTGACTGTGTGTATGTTGCATGTAATAGACATTCCTGTCCTAGGAAGTCATGGAGCTTAGCATTAGATAAACTTGAAGATGTCCCTGGTGATACTAACTCAGAATGACAGGTCAGATTATAGTAAGCACTTTCACTAGTATATATCATACAGCACCACTCCAGTCCCTTTCCTGGAATCTGGTGTACTTGGCTCACATGATAACTGGTGAAAGATAACCCAGAGGATCTGCTATTGCTTCACTAGTCATGGGCCTCACTTCTGAAGTTACAACTGGGACAAGACAACCAGGGACAAGGAGAACCACAGTGAGTCAAACTCACCTGAAACGGCATGCCCATATTCCTTTCCCAAAATCCCTGAGACACTCACAACAGTGAGCTGCCACTAGGCAGAGAAGTAGCCCCAGAGAGCCCAGGCACCAATGAAGCTCCTGGTGAGGGACTGGGACTCCTCTGTCTAGGGCCAAGCTTTCAACCTGAGGCCAGGTCTGCTTTTCATGAGGAAAGCCCCTCAGTATATAAGAAGGGAGAAAGGGGGGAGTAGTCACTATCTGTTATTCCCTGGGATGAGTGTATTGTCTTGTGCTTCTTAGAGGAGCTAGGAAGACAAAACTTCAAGGACTCTTTCCTTTATCTGCTGCCTGGTCGTCCTATCTACAAACAAGTAGTAAAGTAAGTGGGGACAGTGTTGGCACCATTTGGGGCCACAGAACTTGAAGAAAAATTTAAAAATAAAATTATTAAAAATTCATTTCAAGGGAGGAAGGAAGGACTTGCTTATCCTCAGAGTTAAATTCCAGTAGGGAATTCGGATTCAGGTAGGTGGGGTTGGAGGTGGGGAATAGGTGTTTATGAAGAGCCTTGATCTTGTTCTTATGCATGTGTAATTTTGTCCTTTTTACCAAGAAAAGTTTCTTTTCTTGGATTTCTACACCAAGGTGAAGGTGGATCAATTGCTGCACCAGTTTCATAACAACTCTGTTCTGTTCTCTGTGAATGAGTTCATGCCAAGTGTTTGGACTTTGGGAGGAGTCTCCTTGTCCTGTTGTGTGTCTGTTTTGGCTGGCACAGAGTTGTGGATCAGTACAGCCATCAGGGAAGGATGAACGTTTAGTGCCTTTGGTGGACAAATTGTCCCTTGTGGACTATGATGCTCTGTGTCTCTCTTCCTGGGCCCTACTCCTGCAGGCTCATGCTATTAGAATGCACCAAGCTTATGTCTGAGGTTGATGTCATGCTGGAGAATCACATCTAAGTTTTTGGCCTCATCCTGTAGAAATCACAAAGAAGGCAGGAGAGACACCAAGGAAATGCTCACAGATGAAGACCAGATGAGCACTAAGGGCTTATCCACAACACATATACCAGGACTGTGCTGGTATATGTGCTGAACTGGGGACATCCTCACACTGCACGTACATTTGCAGCTCCTGCAAGTCCCATTGGACCAACCTGTGCATAGCTACAGGAGACTGCATTTCTACTAGAGGGTCTCAAAGCTGGACCTTTCTACCCATTTCCAACACCACTTTCTGACACCCAGTTTGGGCAAAATAAAACTAATATTCTTGGTCACCTCAAGTGGTATACATGTACATGTTTCTGATAAGAATATTTATACAGAATACCAAATGTATAGTTATTGGTCACATTCATATTGAATTACTACTTCAGTGTAAGAGGCATACACAGAAGATCCATCAACAAAGGGAAAGATTAGGAAAAAAAAAAATCTCTTTGGCAATAATCCTTATATGGAGAACTGAAGATAGTGCCAGCAACAGCAGCTTACAGAAACTAGAGAGCAAAAAGAATTATTTAATAACTCATGACCAACATTTATAACAAATGAGATTACAAAGTGTTCCTGGGAATCACAACATATGGTGAATTGAGGGGAGGCAAACCTAACATGTGTAAGACTTGGGGTATTTTTGTCTGTGCTTGAGGAAAAAGGAGGAAGCAATTAGGGGTGACATCTAATGGGACTGGAAAAAGAATGATAAAAAATCCCTTACTGGAATTCACCAGAATGTGAGGAAACCAAAACTGGAGGATTTTTTTCCTCTCTGAAGACAAGTGAGTGCAAGGGCAATGGGGTGAGGAGATCTGAGACTCCAGGATGAGGAAGCCTGTAAGCTCTGAAGACTTCCATCCAGGGCTTTATCCAGGACAGAGCTGACTGGAAGAGCAGCAAAACTAATGAACACAGCAGGACATTGACCAACAAAGGAAGGACTATCAGAAACAATGACCAAAATGGGGAGAGGACAGAGTCAAGAAATTCAGTAGCTATGCTGCCACATTTTTGAACACTTCACAGAAACTACTGCAGTGGTCAAGCCCAGAATCCCACTTCATTCTACAATTTCAAAGAAAACAATTTTTTTTCATATGTTAATATTAGAAGAAATACAGCCTGAATGCTCTTTAGAAGTAAAGATGAAGAGACTTTGGTTACTTACTTTGGATACATCATCAGTAAAGACCAGTCTCTAGATAAGGACATCATGTGTGGTAAAGTAGAGAGTCAAAGAAAATGAGAGAATCTCTCAATGAGATTGACCCAATAACCACAAAAATAAACTCAAACATGCCAATGATCATTAAGATGACATAGGATATGGCAACATTTCACTGTTATATAGAAGGTGGGCATGAATCTGAACTTATACAACAGACTCTAACAACATTTTCACATACTATGAAGAAAAAAATTTTCAATGTCAACTCCATACATATTTTTAGGCCTTTTATATAGCAGAGCTTAGTTGTATGAAGTACGCATGAGTTTATAATGATGCTTCCCGTTCAAATTCATATTTGAGACTACAGAGGTTATACTTGATATCCTTGTTATATTAGCATCTCCCCACATGTTGATAACAGCTTGTCTGTGCCGTTCATACCTGAAAGTCATTTTTTCTGATCATATAATCGTTGGCTTCATGTCTTCCTTAATATATTTTATTCTGGTATAGAGTGTTGATGTCAAAACTCAATGAGAACTTATTTTTCTTTTTTATTGTAAGGAAAAAGCTGTTAGTTTTAGTATGCCCCCGCATCCATTGCTGTCGACTCCAACTCATAGCTACCCTATAGGACGGAGTAGAACTGCCCCATAGGATTTCCAAGGAGTGGCCAGTGGATTTGAACTGCACACCTTTTGGTTAGCAGCCAAGTTCTTAACAATTGCACCACCAGGGCTCCTTTTTATGCCCACGTGTTTGTTTTTTTTTCCATAAATATAATCCTTCAATAAAAGAATCAATGCTCCTTGGAGAAATAGCTGATACTTGGCCTGGTGAAGAGCCTGAAACATCAGCTAGAGGTAGAAGGTAAGGAAGAGCCCAAAAATCAAAAGAACTGCCTATGCCAAAGGAACACTGGAGCCAACCTGAAAGAGCCCTCAATGGACATAATTGGAGCAAGTTGAGCAATAAAATAATTAACATAGTATTAGGGATAATAGAGCAAAATATAGCATAAATATGCATGAGTCCATACTAAGTACATGATTGAATAATTAAATATATGGCTTCTGAAAAGGAAAAATCTACCCTACAAAAAAATTCCAAATAACTTATGTACATAATCCCCACTTCAAGGAGTTGATCTTAAATCCCCAGCAATGAGTGTGCCTTGTGTTTATGTAAGGACTTTTTAAGGAAAAGTTTCTGGATGACCTTGGGTTTGGTGATGACATTTTTAGATACAACACCAAAAATGTGATCCATGAGAGAAAATAAAAAGTAAAGTTGGACTCTCTGAAAATCAAACATTTATTCTGCAAAAGGTACTGTTAATGGAATGAAAAGACAAAACACAACCTGGAAAAAATATTTCTATAATACATATTTTGTAAAGGACTTATATCTTGAATATACAAGGATACTTAAAACTGAGAAAAAGAAAATAAACAACCAATTAAAAAAAAAAAAAAAGCCAAAGATCTGAATAGACAAATCACTGAAGAAGACATGAAAATATTTTCAGTGTATTCTTTTATTGTTGTTGTTGTCAGGTGCTGTCAAGTCAAATTTTCACCCATAGCAACCCCATATGACAGAATAGAACATCACAACAGGGATTCTTAGGCTGTAATTTTTATGGAAGCAGATTTCCAGGTCTTTCTCACATGCAGTTTCTCGGTAGGTTCAAACTGCTAACCTTTCAGTAGGCAGCTGAGAATGTAAACTTTGCATCATCAGGGCTCTTTTTCCTTTCATTAAAAAATATATATAAACTAAAACAATGAAATATTAATCCTAACCTACTAGAATAGCTAAAATCCAAAACATTAACAATACCAAATACTGCAAGGATGTGGTACAACAGAAATTCTCATTCATTGCTGGTGGGAATGCAAAATGGCACAATTACTTTGGAAGACATTTTGACAATTTTTAATGGTGTTAGGCTTACCATGTGATCTAGTAATTGTGCTCCAAATTACTTCCAACTGACTTGAAAACTATATTCACGTATAAACCTTTATGTCAATGTTTATACCAACTTTATTCATTTAAGCATCTCCCTTCTCCTTAAATTATGCTTACAGGCTGATTGTTACATGAGACATTTCCTATATACTTAGAGTAAATACATATTTTATGGTTCTTTTGTCTCAGTTACTTAGTTTGTCACCCAATAGTTTGTACCTGTCATCTCCTCAGTCCCAATGCAGCTGCCTTCTCCCTCAGGAATTCTGACATAATCAGGATGTGGTTATCACACTGTGTGTCTCACACAGTAATACACAGTCATGTCGTCAGAATTCAAACTGCTCGGCTCCATGTAGGCTATCCCCAAGAATGTGTCCCTGGTCATAGTGACTCTACCCTGGAACTTCTGTGCATAGCTTCTTCCCCCAGTTCTAGGGTTGATCCATTATATCCACTCAAACCCTTGTCCAGGAGTATGTTGCACACAGTGTATATAGTAGCTTGTGAAGGTGTATCTGGTACCTGTGCAGGAGACCTTCATTGATGCCCTAGGCTTCTCACTTCAGCTCCAGACTGCACCAGCTGGATCTGGGATTGACTGCCTGTGGAGAGAAAACAGGGGTGGATGGAATCCCCTATGAGGGCCTTTGTCCCTATCTCATCCCTGTAACGGGAACCCTGTTACCTGCAGCTGTTGCAACCAAGAAGATGATTCTCTAGCTCCAGGAAATGGTTAGAAAGCTATGCTCTCAGGGGACTCTGTAGGGGAGGGAGTGTGTGTGGTTATTGGGAGATTTTCTGGAAGACACAGACTTATCCATAAAACTTAATAGAACTCATTTTACTTTCATATTCAAGAGGCAAAATGTTTCATAACTCAAATTCTGGCCCACCGCGTGAAGAAGAAGACACAGGGAACACACAATCTAGAATGCTGAGGGAACAAGTTCTAATTTCTTTTGAACATATGTGTATACTAGATTATTTCCAAAGGCTGTGCAAACAGAGCTGTTCTCATGGGGGCACTCAGCACCCACAGGGCCTGCTCCTTCTTGTTACCAAACTTTTGAATGGTGCAGAGACCAGGTGGACCTTTTCTGAAGACCATGAGGATTGTGATGCTCACAATGCAAACTGACTTCATTCTGGTCCTTTCAGGCACCAAGCACTGTCCAGGGGTAACTTTGAGAGAAAAACTGTAGTCATCCCACATTAGTGTCCTGTAGTATCTACAGGCAACTGAGAAGTCTGCTTCCTCCTGAGAATATTTTTCCAAAGTCCGTTTCTAGATATCTGTACCCCCAAAAAACTGTTCAGTAAAAAAAAAAAAAAAAACTTGATTTTCAGACCAGCCCTGTGATGAGTTATCCAGGGCTGTGTTTCCAGTCTCACTGATAATAGGAATTGTATGGGGTTCTTGTTAACTCGCATCTTTCAAAACTTTTCCCAGAAATTTGTGTATTCAATAAATTTGGGTCTCATTCCCAAACTCCACGTAATAGAATTTTAATGGTATTTACGTACTCTCAATCCACCTCCATCATTCCCCATCTTTACTAATTGGTTTTATGACTAACTGGGATGCGTGCACCTGCCACACTTCTGACCCACCACCTCCAACCTCTCACACACCCATCCCAGACAGTGTTACCTAGGCTGGACAACTGAATGCATTATTAGAGGGATCAGTGTGTCTTCCACAATTCTGGACTCACTGAATTAATGACATCATCCTGTCCCTGAGCTCCTCACTATTAATATATCTATTGTTCTTGTTGTTGTTAGGTGCCATTGAGTTATGTTCTGACAAATAGCAACCCTATGTATAACAGTATGAAATGTTGCTCAGTCCTATGCCATTTTCACAATAGTAGGGTTGTTTGAGCCCATTGTGACAGCCACTGTGTCAGTCCATCTTGTTGAAGGTCTCACATTTCTTCACTGACCCTTTACTTTACCTAGCATAATGTCCTTCTCCAGGAATTAACACCTCCTGATAACATGTTCAACGTAACCAAGACAAAGTCTCACCATCCTTGATTCTAAAGAGCATTTTGGCTGATCTTCTTCTGAGACAGATTTGTTTGCTTTTTTGGTAATCTGTCATGGATTGAATAGTGTCCCCCAAAAATATGTGTCAACTTTGTTGGGCCATGATTCCCAGTGTTGTGTAGTTGTCCTCCATTTTGTGATTGATATAATTTTCCTATGTGTTGTAAATCCTAATCTCTGCCTGTGGTTAATCAGGCAAGATTAGAATATGTTAAAGAGGACTAGGGTGGGATTTAACACCCTTGCTCAGGTCACATCCCTGATCCAACGTAAAGGGACTTTTCCTGAGGTGTGGCCTGCACCATCTTTTATCTTACAAGAAACAAAAGAAAGGGAAGCGAACAGAGGGAAACCTCATACCATCAAGAAAGCAGCTCCAAGAGCAGAGCGAGTCCTTTGGACCTGAGGTTCCTGTGTGGAGAAGCAACTAGACCAACGGAAGATTGACAATAAGGACCTTCCTCCAGAGCCATCAGAGAGAGAAGGCCTTCACTTGGAGCTGATGCCCTTAATTTGGGCTTGTAGCCTACTTGACTGTGAGAGAATAAATATCTCTTTGTGAAAACCATCTACTTGTGGTATTTCTATTATAACAGCACTAGATAACTAAGACACGGCCCATGGAATATTCACTATTCTTCATCAATACCATAATTCAAATAACTCAATTCTTCCTTGGTCTTCCTTTATCATTGACCAGCTTTCATGTGTATATGAGGTGATTGAACATGAAATGGCTTGGATCAGGTGACTTTAGTCCTCAAAGTTACATCTTTACTTTTTAACACTTTAAAGAGGTCTTTTGCAGCAGATTTTCCTGATGTAACACATCGCTTGAATTCTTGACCTCAGCTTCCATGGGCATTGATTGTAGGTCCAAGTAAAATGAAATCCTTGACAACTTCAATATTTTCTCCATTTATCAAGGTGTTGTTATTGGTCCAGTTGTCAGAATTTGTGTTTTCTTTATATTGAGATGTAATCAGTACTGAAAGCTGTAATCATTGATCTTTATCAGTAAGTGCTTCAAGACCTCTTTGCTTTCAGCAACCAAGATTTTGTCATTTGCATATCACTGGTTGTTAATGAGTCTTCCTCCAATTCTGAAGCCATGTTCTTCTCCATATAATCTGGCTTCTGGGATTATTTGCTCAGCATACAGATCTAATAAGTATGGTGAGAAGAACCAACCCAGATGCACATCATTTCTCATTTTGAACCACACAGTATCCCCTTGTTCTGTTAGAATGGCTGCCTCTTGGTGGGTGTACATGATCCACATGAGGACAATTAAGTATTCTTGAATTCCCGTTCTTTGCAATGTTAGTCATAATTTGCTATTATCCATACAGTTAAATTCCTTTACATAGCCAATAAAACACAGTTAAACATCTTTCCCTTATTCTCTGTTTTCAGCAAGTATTTCTCTCTCTCTGTCACTATCTATCTAGTTTTTCTACAAGCCCTAGAAATCCCTCTTTTAGACGTGTTTCTTTTTTGCCTTGGAGCCCTGGTTGTACAGGGTTAGGAGCTCAGGTTACTAACCAAATGTTGGGATTTTGAATCCGCCAGGCACTCCTTGGAAACCCTATGGGGCAGTTCTATTCTGTTCTGTATTGTCCTTATGAGTCAGAATCAACTCAATGGCAACCGGTAACAACGGGTGTGTGTGTGTATGTATATATGTATATACGTATATGTATCTGTATATATGTATGAATATACATATATGTGTGCATGTGTGCATTTGTGTATTTTTTAAGCAAAACCCAGACCCTTACAGGTAGACCTTTCCCAGTCTCCCTCTGCACCTGTCCCTAGGGCTGAATCCTGTGGGCAGAAGGTCCTCAGCATCGTCTGTAGGCAAGCTCCATCTTGGTCTCCTTCCAGGGCTCATGCTGCCTCCAATCATTCTGAGATTTTATCTGGTGATTTGGCTTTATGGACTATGATAGTGCAGAGTTTAATTACAGAACTTTTAGAAAGGTTGCAAATATGCCTCAAAATTATTTCCCCAATTGGTATTTTGACTAATAATATTCCTTTAAGAATTAGACTTATTTTGTTAATGGAAAATAACGTAGCAATACTATAACAGCTGTTTTTCTTTTTCTTTTTTTTTTTTTAGCACTGTTTAGAAAGTTTCAAATCATCCATCTTAGAAAGTTTTGGTGCCTGATCTTTGTTTTGACTGGAATAAAGTTGGCCAAAGGTAAATCTGTGGATAGCTCTTTAACAAATGATGCAGTTTGATATGCTTTAATTTTATTTTTTGTATTTAAAATTTATTTTATTTTTATCATATTTATTGTGAGTGAAACATAGACATACAAGACAGTTATAAAAGTTTGCTATCACAATAAATTTTCACCCCTGCTGCTACTTTTTGATGATTTATCTGATATAAATGCATATTTTCTACCCCCTCAAGTATAAATTTTTAATTGAGGCAAGCCAAATCCTTCCACCCCAAAAAAAATCTGCATCATCTTGTTAGTTCTGAGGAGACCTATATGTCAGAATCACTAGGGCAATATTTATTGAAATGTTTTTATGTTATTCATTTTATTTTTTTCTTTACACATATATGAAAACTTGTAATTTATTTAAACTTCTTGGCATTTTACTCAAGCCTAAAATCATTGATAAAGAGGTTAGGTATGTCACTTGTGAATCTAACCAACCATTTTAGCACATAAAGATTAAATAATATAGTTTATGTCACAGAAATGTTAAACTGATCTTCTAAAATGTCTAGTGCTTCCAACTGACTTGAGAAGGAATGTTCTCAATACTTGCACTAGACATTTTCTAATATTTTTCAGACTCATTGTATACGGATGATGAGATACACAACGTCAAGTTACAGAACTGATGTTGTTTACACTTGCTAAACTAGAGATTCAAAATTTCTATGGATGGATTAAAAATAAAATAAAATTGGAAAAGCATTTATTACACAAAGGTTTTGAAACATTTAATATAAGTACTTTGAGTGTGAAACTTACATTTTTTTTTTTTTTTAACTTACTCTAAATAGGGTCCTTACTGGCACTCTACTAAGGGGAAGCTATAAGTAAAGATGAAAATGTCTTCTTTGAAAAGTGGGAGCTACTGTAGTATAACAGTCAAGAACACAGAATTTGGGCCAGAGTACTTGGGTTAACATCCCATCTATACCACTCTTTCCCAAGTGATTTTGCCAAAGTCTTTAAATTCACTTTTCCTGGTGTCCTGTTTATAAAATAGGACCTGCTTATGTCACAGAATTGCTATGAGGAATATATGACTTAATAGAGGTGAAGTTCTCAGGACAGATGTGGGCCATAATTAGCTCTTTAATGGTTGGCTTAAACAGTAAAAGTTTGATCTTACTCCTTAAAGCTAATGGCTACAGACGAAGCCCAGAAGAGGGCAGCAGTTGGCGTGCAAAGGAGAAAGTAGATCCCCAGATGAGGTTTTTTTCTTGCAGCTCCTCTTCCTCAGGCTGCCACAAGATATTCTAAACAGTGAGGTCAGCACCATAGGTGACCTAGCACTTTGGTCCACTGGACATATGTAGGGTCATCAGAAACCATGCCTAGACAGGGAAGTGATGAGGCTCATGGTGACATACATTGTTTTTGGTACTGCTCCCTTCTTTTTCTCAGTTTCTCCATTTTTCCATTCCTCAGTGTAGGGAGTGATGTCATAAAGGTGCTCAAGCTATTCTACTGGCTTCACTCACCACATCCAGTCTCTTGACATGCTCATTTTTGCTTCTCTGCTATTGCTTTGCCATGACCCAGAATCCATATCCATAGAGCTTGCTTGGACATCACCACCTGATCACATGGCTTTGTCCCCCAAAAAAGACTTATCTCTGCATAACTCTTGGGAAGCTGATGTAGATTACCCCATTTAAGACAGACAATTTTTCTGTCAGAAAAAAAAAAAAAAGAAAAGGATAAAGAATGAAGATTCCAGGGACATGATCATGGGCCCCCACTGTAGCCTATCATGAAAACCAAGAACACCAATTGCCCTGTGTCACCGCCTTCCAGCCACCAACGATTGCGGGTCTGTCTTCATCTTTCAGTAGTATCTCCAAGTCAGGGATACTGACTACCTGCTGAGTCCACCATTCATCCCTCACCATCACTCAAAACTTACCCCATAAGTTTTTGATGAGCTCAGAGGTAGTCCTCATACTCTTCTAAGCACTAAGCAGAAAGAATGCATAAAAAATTATTCCCTTAATGTGGTTTTGCTTCTGTGGGAAGACATAGAGAACAAACAATATCAATGGGTAAAACATGGTAATGTATTGATGAATTTAGATTCAATGTAGGGAGAATAAAAACAAAGCAAAGAGGGGAGATAGAAGATTCCAAAATTGTGTAGGGTTAGAATTTTAATTATATTTAGTCATGTGTTAGTTTTTCATTTACTTGGATCATTAGTAAATTTTATAAAGAATTTATCAAGATTAATAGAACCTAATTATCTGAAACTTGACGATCTCCTGACTTATGAGAACACATCTCTTGCTGCCCCCCTATACCTCCATCTCTGTCATCATCGCTGATTCTTTTGGTAGTAATATTTTGTGTGCTGTCACCTCATGCCACGGATTATCAGTGCTTTCATTACTACTGGAAGGAGAGTCCTCAATATCTTTCAGACTAACCAGACTCAAGAATTAATTTATAAAACTCTTTCTTACAATTTTGTTTCTCTAGAACCAGTCTTGGTACAAAAATATTTTAGGCTGGGTTCTCTAAATAAGCAAAACCAATGAAGCTTTTATACGGGTGTGTGTGTATGTATTTATAATTGCACAATGGTTAAGAGCTGGGATGCTAAACAAAAAGTCAGAAGTTGGATTCCTTCAGCTGCTCTTGGAAACCCTATGGGACAATTCTACTCTGTCCTACAGGTTTTATATATATATATATATATATATACATATATATGTATGTATATATGTGTACATATATATACGTGTGTGTGTGTGTGTATATCTATATATATAGAGAGAGAGACGGAGATTTCTCAAGGAAATGGCTCGTATGGTTGTACAGGCTGGCAAGTCCCATTCCACAAGTCAGGCATCAGGATGGAGACTTCTCCTGACTCACATAACCATAGAGACTGAAGAACCCAGATTGCAGTTTACAGGGATGGCTGCTGTATCATTGGATATGGAAGCTGATGAATCCAAGTTTATGCAAGTAAAACAGTAGGCTGCTGGCTCACTGGCTGGGGAGGTCAGTGAATCCCAATACCAACAGGCAATATGGTAGGACACTGGCTCAAGTTTCAAGAACCGGAAATAAATGATTCTGAACCAGATGAAGGATCCAGAGAAAGCAAAAGCCAGAGAGATTTGCCCGAACATCCATATACATTGGATGCAGTTCACACCCCCATGGACAATTCCTTTACAACTGATTGGGGGACCACATAAGATCACATAATGGAGGTGATTACATTATACCACAAAATGTAGGATAACTACAGCATTTCATAACTGCCAAACTACTGTGAAATATGGCCCAGCCAATTGGCACACAACCTTAACCCTCACACTCATATTTATTTTTATTTATTTTTTTTTTTTTTAATATTTTATTGTACTTCAGGTGAAGGCTTACAGAACAGATAGTTTCTCATGTAACAGT
>NW_004443989.1:15840933-15861034 GCF_000243295.1 Trichechus manatus latirostris
CCTTCTGCCTTCTGGGCCTTGTCACTGGACTCCTGTACCTCGTTACTCTCATGGTTTTACTGGGCTGTCCACTCGCAGGCTGATCAGTGCACATCGAAGGTAACTTTACCACTGAGCTAAAAGGTCACACTCATATTTAATAGAGATGGCACCACAGCCCTGAAAACATTTAACAGGAAATAATAACAATTTCCTTTGTTTCTCACCTCTAAGTTCATAACTTCTAAACAAATAATGACTCCAGTACAGCCATATTGTCCCAGTTATTATCTCAGTCCAGCATAGCCACCTTCTCCCTAGGGTTTCTGACACTCTCAGGATGTGGGTTTTCACACTGTGTCTCTCACACAGTAATGAGTGGCAGTGTCCTCAGACTTTATGCCGCTGAACTGTAGATATGCTGTGCTGACTAAAGAGTCAATGGAAAGTACATATCTTTCTGTGAAGCCTTCATAATACGTTGGCTTCCCAGTGTTGGTGTCGATCCATCCAATAAACTGAAGTCCCTTTTCTGGTGTCTGCCACACCCAATGCATAGCATAGCTGGTGAAAGTGTATCCAGAAGCCCTGCAGGAGATCTTCACCGACTCTGGCAGCCTCTTCACCTCCGCCCCAGACTGCACCAACTGGACCTGGGAATGTACAGCTGTGAAGAAGTAAAGGGGAAGATAGAAGTCCCGGAACTGCCTCAGCATCCTCCACAGCCCTGAGTCCTGGTGGCTTCTTACCTAGTATAATTGCCAGCAGGAAAATGAACCTCCACACCCACTCCATAATGAGCGGTCTTCGGTCTCAGTGGTTTCTTTGCAATCTATAAGGTAAAACCCTTGAAGAATGGTGTGTTAGGGGAGAGAATCAGCTTTCAACTCTATAGTGCACTTAGTATTTGCATATGAGTCAGGTTCTTGAAAACCTCATCCCTGGTCTAGATCAGGTGTAAATAACATGATGCCCTAGAGAACCCATCTAATAGCTGAGCCTGCACCCGTTTTATGTGTGGTGCCTGGAGTTCTGATTGCTAATAGTGGATATATATCACCTAAAGAGGTTGACAGATGGTGTTGTCTGGATATGGATGTCTCCATTCACACATAGTCCTCATAGTTTCACTGTTTCTTCATCTGACATTCTTGAGGAAATGTGATAAAAAGCAACCTCTCAAGATCTGTTGGCCACTCACTGAGGCCATAGCTCTGTGCCTGTGACCAGGTCCCATAATTTCACTCTGACCCATCGGGAGCCAAGGCTTACTCATTCTATTGTATCTTACCTCTTAGATTAATCCTTCAGTATTTGTTGTATCAGTAGAACTTGTAACTCATCTTCAAAAGTTGTCACCTGCACTTTTCCAGCAGCTGCCTGTTGTTTCTTACTTGATTGATCAGACTTGAGATAAAAATAACATTTTAATAGCTATAAATCTTTTTTGTTGATTTTCTCTCTTTTTTAAAAAAAGAAGACAAAATAGCAACTAAGACATAAGTAAAATTTAAAAGCAATCGAGTAAACAATAAAAAATAAATAAATAAAAATTACCCAAAACTTTTCAAAACCATACAAAAACAAACAATAAAACCTTTTTACTATTTATGCCATGTATGAGGGATCTTAGGGTTGTTCCTATTTTTTTCCATGAGCTTTATTGTTTTAGATTTTAGTTTTAGGTCTTTGATCCATTTTGAGTTAGTTTTTGTACATGGTGGGAAGTATGGGTCTTTCATTTTTTTGCAGATGATAACTAGTTATGAAAGCATCATTTATTAAAGAGACTGTCTTTTCCCCATTTAATGGACTTTGGTGCTTTGTCAAATATCAGTTGCTCATAGGTGGATGAATTTATGTCTGGGTTCTCAATTCTGTTCCATTGGTCTATGTATCTATTGTTGCACCGGTACCAGGTTTTTTTGGTTACCGTGGTGGTATAATATGTTCTAAAATCAGGTAGTGTGAGACCAAGTGGGCAGCTCCTATCCAGAGGCAGGATGAGAAGGGAGGAAGGGACAGAAACTTGTTGAATGATACAAGAAACCCTGGGTGGCAAGGGAGAGTGTGGGTGTCACATTGTAGGGATTGCACCTAACGTTGTGTAACAATATATGTATGAATTTTTGTATGAGAAATTAACTTGAGCAGTAAGCTTTCACCTAAAGTACAAAAAAAAATAGAAACCTTAAAAGATAATGAGATGTTATTTTATCAGTCTAGGTCAGATAATATCTCCAATTAAATGCCATGAATTTGCAACATTGATATATTAATAACTTTGTACAGATTCATGGAAGTTTAAATTGTAAATCTTAAAAATTTATCAGCTCTGTGAAAAAAAAACATAAAATTAAAAGATCCAGAAAATCAAAGTGCAATCAGGTTAACACTAAAGACATAAAAGAATGAGTAAGTCCTTGTATAATTTAATTTCTGAGTTCAAGTGGAAACTGCACATTCTCAGAAAAACCACATCATTTGATTCCTACCTACTCTTAGAGATTTCCTAGAGCTCAGGGGGTCTTAAGAACCCGCTTCAATTTGAATATCCTTCATATAGTGACAAAGGCACTGATTTCTAAGGTTTCAGCAAGTAGAACCTGGATGCTGAATGTGAGGATTGGTGAAAATATGGGCTGCAGCCTCTTGATGCTGGGCCACTAGGACGCATCCTACACTCTTTCCCTATAACATACATTCACATAGGGATTAGCTCAATTGTCTATGTCTACACCCTGGTCCCTGTGTGGAGAAATGAAAAATACCTGATTCTGAGTTTTTAGGGCTCACTAAGTGGACAGCTGATCAGTCTCTCTCTGAGCCTGTATTGCCTTTATATGGGTAGGCACCTCCTTGTACATCTGCAAATTATGTCCTGGTTGAACTGGTGCTAAGAAATTTACTGAGTCCCATTCAGACACTTGGGACAAGTGTACACTATCCTCAAGTAAACCCAGAGGTGCAGACGATTGTAATGGGCAGAGAGAGAGATGTCCTTGGTGATGTTCGGTGAAGGAGCCCAGAATCAACACAAGTGTGTGACTGAAAGACACATGTGGGCTTGGAAACAAGATGTTTTAATGAATATTTAATTTTCCTTTGTGGAGACCAGAAGCAAAATTTGGAAATTAGCATTCCTTTGGTGACTTTGTTCTGGAAGGGGATCTGCAAAATTTTTAATTAACTATATATGTATATATATGTGTGTATATATGTATACATGTGTACCTATGCATGTGTATGCATACATGTGTACATAGATATAGATGTAGATATTCATATACATATATTTACATACAAAACCACCTTTGTGATGTTTGAGCTTGGAATGAACCACTCGGCTTTCTCATCAAGTGCTGATGCACAGGATGGTTAATCATGTTTAACATCAACGTCAAGAGGATCCTCATGTCCCAAACCATCTCTTTCACCCTAAATATTCCTTGTGCTCAGCTGGAACCTGTTTTTGAATCATGCTTTAAGTTTTCTAACCTTTTATAACTCCTAGAACATACTGAGTCCTACACAATAATCTGGAATTTTTCTGGATCCTGCTACAGTGACTTGGACATAAACTATGTGCCACTACCTTTGATTTCTCATTTCATGTCTGGTAGGGAGATCACCAGGGCTGAGGAGAAGCCAGGCCTTGAGAAGAGTGTCAGGAACAAGATCAGATCCTAATGGAGAACAATGTGGACAACTTTATATATAATGGAGCCATATCCTCCTCCATACTGAGAGCCCAGAAAGGGATACCATGAGCAACATCCACTACACTAACATTTTCCCATGAACCTGGCCAAAGTCCTGTGTTCCTGTGTTCTCAGAAGCTAGTGCTAAGAGCCACAGTTCAGCTTTGGGGAAGTATCCAGCTACTGGGTCTCAGGTTTCTTGTTCCTTGTACTGGGGTAGGTGTGAAAAGGGTATTGGGAGGAACCTTCTTTGTGGTATCATTTCACAACCATTCTCCATCATACAGATTTACACATTTAAATTCTTCAAAAATTATTCATCTTTGAATCTATTTCTGAATAAAAGACATATGTTCCTCAACAGGGATTTGTGGGTGGTACATTATAACATAAATCCACCACAAAGGGGCTGAATCTACAGGTCTGATGAAGGTAAGTAGATGAACGATGACACCACTGTAGGTAGAGGAAGACAGACCAAATGACTGTTGCATATGGAGAACCTTGGTGAGCATCTCTCACATACTGAGCACTGGGATTGCAGTAGCATGGAGGACCTGATCAGGACTGCTGGGAGGTCATGAGGAAGAGAGACAGAAATAATAGCAAAATGACATCATAAATGCTGTCATGGGGCACATTCTTGGAAAATGGAGGGAAAAGAAGAGGAATCATCTCTCCTGTTTAAGAAACTGTTGATAACCTTTGCTCATGGATTTGAATATCCCTTCAGGCCTAGCCCTCTACCCTCCACAAGAGAAGATTTGTGTCAGGGCTCACACTCATTCCTCTTCCTCACTAGATGTCCCTCAGAGTGAAATAGTATATTTTCTATGTATCCTACCCACTTATTTATGAAAGTGATATGTAATGTATTCACTCCCTCATGGAAATCTATTTGGAAATGCTTAACTCTAGATTGAAAGAAAAAAAGAAAAAAAAAAGTACAAGTAATTATTTGTATTATGATACAGAAGATAGACTCCACTGTTTACCATAAATGAAACCATAATCAGAAAACAGACAAGGAGCTAACAAACGGGGAGAGCAGCGTGAACTATTCTTGAGGACATCTAATGAGAAATCCAGAAGGAGAAGAGGGAGAGTGGTCAAATATAACAATCTGAAGTAATAAATACTAAGAGTTTCATTGTTATCTATTGTGGTTATGTGCCATTGAGTCGGTTCCGACTCATAGAGACCTTATTTACAACAGAATGAAACACTGCCTGGCCCTGTGCCATCCTCATAATCATTACTATGCTTGAGCCCATTTTTGCAGCCACTGTGTCAATCCATCTTCTTGAGTATCTTCCTCTTTTTCACTGATGCTCTATTTTACCAACCATGATGTCCTTCTCCAGGGACTGATCCATCCTGATAAGATGTCCAAAGCATGTAAGAAGTAGTCCTTGCTTCTTGGAGAAATAGCTGATACTTGGCCTGGTGAAGAGACTGAAGCATCAGTTAGAGCTAGAAAGTAGGGAAGAACTGAAAAATCAGAAGGACTGCACATGCCAAAGGAACACAGGAGCCAACCTGAAAGAATACCCAATGGACAAAATTGGAACAAGTTGAGCAATAAAATAAGTAACATGGTATTGAGGATAATAGCTCAGAAATATAACACAAGTGTGCATGAGTCCATACTAATATAAGTACATGATTGAATAATTAAATATATGGGGTCTGGAGAGGCAAAATCTACCCTACAAAAAAAGTCCAAATAACTTATATACATACTCCCCACTTCATGGAGCTGAATGTCTTTATTTTTATTACTTTATTTTATTGTAATTTAAGTGAAATTTTACAATTCAAATTAGTCTCTCAAACAAAAATTTATACACATATTGTTATGTGACCCTAATAGCTCTCCCTCTACTGTGACAGCACACTCCTCCTTTCCACCCCTGAATTCCCATGTCCATTCAAGCAGCTTTTGAACCTCTTTGCCTTCTCATCTCATCTCCGGACAGTAGTTGCCCATTTAGTCTCATGTATCTACTTGAGCTAAGAAGCACACTCTTCACATGTATCATTGTATGTCCCATAGTCCAATCTAAACTTTGTCTGAAGAGTTGGCCTCAGGAATGGTTTTAGTTCTGGGTTGACAGAGAGTCCGGGGGCCACGCTTTCTGAGATTCCTCCAGTTTCAGTCACACCATTAAGTCTGGTCTTTTAACTAGGATTTGAGTTCTGCACCCCACTATTCTCCTGCTCCATTTGGGACTCTCTGTTGTGTTCGGTGTCAGGGTGGTCATTGGTGGTAGCCTTCACCGTCTAGTTCTGGTCTCAGGCTGATGAAGTCTCTGATTTATGTGGCCCTTTTTCTCTCTTGGGCTAATATTTTCCTTGCGACTTTGGTGTTCTTCGTTCTCAAGGAGCTGATTTTAACTCCCCAGCATTGAGTTTGCTCTGTGCTTAGGCAAGGGCATTTTAAGGAAAAAATTCTGGTGACCTTGAATTTAATGATGAGATTTTAGATATAATACCAAATAAGTGATCCATGAAAGAAAATAAAAAGATAATTTGGACTTTTGGAAAATCAAACTTTTATTCTGCAAAAGGCACTATTAAGGGAATTAAAAGACAAGTCACGACCTGGATAAAAATATGTATAAAATGCATATATCATAAACAAATTATATCTTGAACATACGAGGATAATTAAAACTGAGCAAAAGAGAACAAGCAACCCAATTTTAAAAAAGGACCAAAAATCTGAATAGAGAAATCACAGAAAAATACATGAGAATATTTTTAACAAGTTGTTTCATTATTGTTGTTGCCAGGTGAAATCAAGTCAATTTTCCACTGATAGTGACCGAATGTGACAGAGTAGAACATCACAATAGGGATTCTTAGGTTGTAATCTTTATGGAAACAGATCATAGATCTTTCTTCCATGCAGTCTCTGGGTAGGGTCAAACCATCAACCTTTCTTTTAGCAACTGAGTACTTAACTGTGGTGCCGTCAGTCTCTTTTTCCTTTCATTAGAAAAATATAAATTAAAACAGGGAAATATTAATCCTAACCTACTAGAATAGCTAAAGTCCACAACGTCAATAATACCAAATACTGACAAGGATGTGGTACAACAGAAATTCTCATTCAGTGCTGGTGGGAATGTAAAATGGCATGATTACTTTGGAAGATTTTTTGACAATTTTTAATGGAATTGGGCTTACCATGTGATCTAATTGTGCTCCAAACTATTTCCCAACTGACTTGAAAACTATGTTTGCACAAAAACCCATATGTCAATATTTATACCGACTTTATTTGAGCATCTCTCTTCTCCCTAAATTTTGCTGACAGGCTGATTGTTATATGGGAAATTTCCTATATAATTAGAGTAAATGCATGTTTTATGGTTCTTTTGTTTCAATTACTTAAGTAATTTGTCGCCCAATAAACTTCAGGTTATTTGCATATTCAAGAGGCAAAATATTTCATAACTCAAGACCTAGCCCATCCTAAGAAGGATAAGGTATAACACAGGGACCACACAACCTAGAATGCTGAAAGAAGAAGTCCTAATCTCTGTTGAACATTTGTGGATTCTGGAATATTCCCAAATGCTGTGCAAACAGAGGTCTTCTCATGGAGGACCCCAGAACCCACAGGGCCTGCTCCTTCTTGTAACCAAACATTTGAATGGTGCAGAGATCCAATGAACCGTTTCTGCAGACCATCTGTGATGCTCACCATGCACATTGACTTCATCCTGGTCCTTTCAGGTACAAAGCACATCCCATGGGTAACTCTGAGAGAAGGACTCTAGTCATTCCACATTAGTGTCCTGTAGTATCTATGGACAGCTGTGAAGTCTGCTCCTTACTCCCAAGAATATTTCTCCAAAGCCACTTTCTAGCTATCCTGTACCCCCGAAACTGTTCAGTAAAAAAGACTCTTGGTTTTCAGACCAGCCCTGTGATGAGTTATCAAGGACTGTATTACCAATCTCACTGATAATAGGAGTTATATGTGACTCTTGTTATTTACCTCTTTCAAAACCTTTCCCCAAAATTTGTGTATTCAATAAATTTGGGTCTCATTTCCAAACTCCAGGGAATAGAATTTTGATGGTATTTATGTATTTTCAGTCCATCTCTATCTTTCCTATCTTTAACAATTGATTTTATGTCTAACTTGGATGCTTGCACCTGCCACCACCTCTGACTCACCACCACCTCTCTCTCACAGAACCATTCCAGACAGTGTTACCTAGGCTTGACAACTGAATGCGTTATTAGAGGGATCGATGTGCTTCTTACAATTCTGGACCCACTGAATTAATGACACCATCCTGCCCTCCAGCTCCTCACTATTAATATATCTATTGTTATTGTTGTTGTTAGGTGCCATCAAGTCAGTTCTGACAAATAGCAATCCTATGTATAACAGAATGAAATGTTGCTCAGTCCTATGTTATTTTCATAATAGCAAGCTTGTTTGAAACCATTTTTACAGCCACTGTATCAATCTTTCTTGTTGACGGTCTTCCACTTTTTCTCTGACCCTTTACTTTACCAAGCATAATGTTCTTCTCCAGGAATTGATGCCTCCTGATAACATGTCCAAAGTAACCAAGACAAACTCTTACCATCGTCGATTCTAAAGAACATTTTGGCTGTACTTCTTCTAAGACAGTTTTGTTGACTCTTCTGGTAGTCCATGGTGTATTCTCAATATTCTTTTTGAATACCATATTTCAAATATCTCAGTTCTTTAGTCTTCTTTCTTCATTGTCCCGTTTTCACGCGTATATGTGAACGAACTTAAAACATCTTGGGTCAGGTACATCTTAGTCCTCAAAGTGATATCTTTGATTTTTAACACTGTAAGGAGGTCTTTTGCAGCCCATTTTCCCGATACAACATGTAGATTGACTTCTTGACCGCTGGTTCCATGAGCATTGATTGTGAGTCCAAGTAAAAAGAAATTCTTGACAACTTCAGTATTTTCTCCATTTATCAAGCTGTTGCGTATTAGTCCAGTTGTGTTCCCTTTATGTTGAGGTGTGATCCATACCGAAAGTTGTAGTCTTTGATCTTTACAGTAAGTGCTTCAAATCTTCTTTGTTTTCAGCAAGCAAGGGTGTGTCATCTGCATAATGTAGGTTAATTAGTCTTCCTTCAATTGTGATGCCACTGTCTTCTTCATATAGTCTGGCTTCTCAGATTATTTGCTCAGGATACAGACTGAATAAGCATGGTGAAAAGATACAACTCTGACACACAACTTTTCTGATTTTAAACCACTCAGTGTCCCCTTATTCTGTTTGAATGACTGTCTCTTGGTCTATGTACCTGTTCCACATGAGCAAAATTATGTGTTCTGGAATTCCCATTCTTCATAACGTTAACCATAATCTGTTATGATCTCCACAGTTGAATGCTTTTGCATAGTCAATAAAACACAGGTAAACAGCTTGGTAGTATTCTCTGTTTTCAGCCAATGTCTATAGCTATCTCTGCATATGTATGTGTGTGCATATATATATATATATATATATATATACCCCCTGGAAATCCCTCTTTTAAATGTGTTTCTTTTTGCCTTACTGTGTTAGATAACAGCTACCAACAGAAAAGAATATTCATAGGAAACTGTTAAATTATATGTATATATATATATGGATACTTGTTGGCACAGTGGTTAAGAGGTTGACTGCTAAACAAGAGATCGGAGTTCAAATCCACCAGCCACTCTATGGGGCATTCCTACTTAGTACTACAGGGTCACTATGCATCAGAACTGCCTTGAAGGGAATGGGTATCAATGGGCATAAATATCTATATCTATATCTATCTATCTATCTACCTATCTATATGTGTGTGTGTACTTGCATGTGTGTTAGTTTTTTTTTAAAGCAAATCCCCAACTCTTACAGTAGCCATTTCCCAGTCTCCCTCTGCACCTGTCACTGGGGTTGAACTCTGTCTGCCAAAAGTCTTCAGTATCTCCTGCTGGCCAGCTCCATGTTGGCCTCCTTCCAGGGCTCATGCTGCTTTCACTCACTCCATTCTCAAAGAATCTACATGATGGAGTGTCCTGTGTTCCAATGATTTTCAGGGACATGACATCCTGACTCTAAGATGTTACCGGGTGATTTAGTTTTATGGATTATGATAGTGCAGAATTTAATTATAGAACTTCTAGAAAGGTGGTAAATGTGCCTCAAACCTATTTCTTCAAATGATATTTTGACTAATAATATTCCAGTAAGTATTAGATTTTTTTTGCTAATAGAAAATAATGTGGCAAAAGTATAACAGCTGGATTGTTTCTTATCAGTGTTTAGAAAGTTTCAAATGAATCATCCTAGAAAGTTTCAGTACCTGATCTTTGTTTTCACTGGAATAAAATTGGCTGATGGCAAATCTGTGGATACCTCCTTAACAAATAATGCACTTTGATATGTTTTAATTTTTTTAATATTTAAAATTTATTTTATTTTTACTATATTTACTGTGAATGAAACGCAGACATAAAAGACAATTATAAAACTTTATTATTAGAATAAATTTTCACCCTTGCTGCCACTCTTTGATGATTTATCTGATAAAAATACATATTTGCCACCATCTCAGGGATACATTTTTAATGGAGGCAACTCAAGTTCTTCCACCACAAAAGAACTTCTGCATCATCTTGTTAGTTCTGAGGAAATACAGTAATATATGTCAGATTCACTAGGTTAGTATTTATTGAAAGGATTTTATTTTATTCATTTTAGATTTTTTTCTTTAAACTTATAGGAAAATTGGTAATTTTTTAAAACATACTGGCATTTTACTCATTCCTAAAATCATAGACAAACAGATAAGGCATATCACTTATGCATCAAATAAACCATTTTAGCACATAATGATTAAATAATTAGTTTATGTCACAGAAATCTTAAACCAATCTTCTAAAATGCCCAGTGTTTGCAACTGACTCTAGCCTAAATGTTCTCAATACCTACATTAGACAAGTTCAAGTAATTTTGAGACTCATTAAATAGGATAAGAAGACACACAAGATCAAGTTACAGGACTGATTTTGTGTATACTTGCTAAACTAGAGATTCAAAATTTGTATGGATGGTTTAAAAATAAAATAAAATTGGAAAAGCATTTATAAAACAAAGGTTTGGAAAGATTTAAATTAAGTACTTACAGTGTGAAACACACATAAAATCATTTTTTTTTTAAACTTACTCTAAATAGGGCCATTCCTGGCATTCTACCAAGGGGAGCCATAAATAGAGAATGCTGTCTTTGAAAGTGGGAGCTACTGCAATATAACAGTCAAGAACACAGAATTTGGGCCAGAGTGCCTGTGTAACATCCTGTCTATACCACTCTGTCTCAAGTGATCTTGACAAAGTCTTTAAATTCGCTTTTCCTGGTGTCCTGTTTACATAATACGATGTGCCTATGTCACAGAATTGCTATGAAGAATACTTCAATTAATAGAAGAGAAGTTCTCAGGACAGGTGTGGTCCATAATTAGCTCTGTAAGAGTTGACTTAAATAGTAAAAGCTTGGTCTTGTTCCTTAAAACTCATGGCTACAGGGGATACCCAGAAGAGGGCAGCAGTTCCAAGTGCATGGGAGGAAGTAGGCCCCATCTGGTGTTTTTTCCTACAGCTTCTGCTTCTCAGGCTCCCTAGGGTATTCTAAACTGTGAGGTCAGCACTGTGGGTAACCCAACACTGTAATTCTCTGGACACGTGCAGTGTCCTGAGAAGCCATGTCTAGCCAGGGCAGTGATGAGGCTCATGGGTACATAGATGATTTCTGGTACTGCACCCTACTTTTTCTCAGTTTCCCAATTTTTTTATTCCTCAATGTAGAGTGTGAAAACACGAGGATGCTCAAGCTATTCTACTGGCTCTGCTCCTCACATTCACTCTCTTGACTTGTTCATCTTTGCTTCTCCTCTTTTACTGCTGTGACCCAGAATCCATTTCCATGAAGCTTGCTTTAACACACACTACCTGACCACATGGCTTTGTTCCCCAAGAAAAACTCACCTTTGCTTGACCACTGAGAAGCTGCTGTGGCCTACCACATTTAAGACAGACAAGAACTTCTCCTCCAGGAAAAATGAAGAAAAGTATAAAGAATGAGGATTCCAGGGCAGATGATCACTGCCCCCCACTGTAGCCTATTATGAAAACTGAGAACACAGAGTGGCCAGTGCCATCCTCCAGTCACCAACCATTGTTGCTCTCTTTTCATCATTCAGCAGTCCCTTCACATCAGAGGTCCCGATTACCTGCTGAGTCCACTGTTCACACTTTGCCATCACTGACTTACCGAGCAAGCATTTGATGGGCTCAGACATGGTCCTCACACTCTTCTAAGTACTAATCTGAGCAAGCCAAAAAAAAAAAAAAAAAAAAAATTTCCCACTGTGGTTATATTTCTGTGTGAAGATATAGAGACCAAACAATGTCAAGGGGTGAAACATGATAATATATTGATGGATTTAAGTTTCAAAAGGAGAAGAAGAAAAAAAAAAAAAAGTGAAGAGGAGAGAGATGTTTCCAGAATGGTATAGAGATTGGAATTTTAATTACATTTAATCTTGTATTAATTTTTCATTCACTCAGATTATTATTCAATTTTATAGAGAATTTAGCATGAGTAACAGAACCTAAATGTTTGAAACATGATGATCTTCTTACTTATGAGAAGACATCTCCCGGTGTCCCCCTGTACATCTCTCCCTGTTACCATTGCTGATTCTATCAGTGGTGATATTTTGTGTGTTTCTATTGTCACCTCATGTCATAGGTTAGCACTGCCTTCATTACTACAGGAAGGAGAGTCTTCAATATCTTTCAGATTAAAGAGTCGATAATTAATTTGTAAAACTCTTCCTTGCAATTTTGTTTCTCTAGAACGATCCTCAGTACCAAATGTTTTAGGCTGAGTTTTCTGAAGAAGGGAAACCAGTGAAGCTTTTATAAATATCTCTCTGTGTGTGTATGTATATGTATTTATAGTTGCACAGTGACTAAGAGCTAGGCTGCTAAACAAAAGTCAGCAGTTGGAATCCACCAGCTGCTCCTTGGAAATTCTATAAGGCAGTTCTACACTGTCTTACACAGAGAGAGATTTATCTCAAAGAAATGAGTTACATGGTTGTAGAGGCTGAGAAGTTCCAAGTCCATGGATCAGGCATCAGGCTAGAAACTTCTCCTAACTCACCTAACTACAGGGATTGAAGAACTCAAGATTGGCAGGTTACACAGCTGGCTGCTAGCTCATGGGCTGTGGAAGCTGAAGAATCCAAGTTCTGCAGGTGAGATGGCTGACTGGTAGCTCACCAGCTGGGGAGGCCAATGAATCCCAAGATCAATGGGCAGTGTGGTAGGCCACTGGATCAAGTCCCAAGAACTAGAAATCAGATGATTATGAACCAGATGAAACTTGCAGAGTAAGCAAAAGCCAGAGACCTTTGGCAGAACCTCCATATATATTGGATGCAGGTCACACACCCATGGAAAATTCTCTTACAACTGATTTGGGGATTACGTCAGATCACATATGGAGGTGATTACATTATATCACAAAATGGAAGACAACTGCATCATTGTATAACTATCAAACTACTGAGAATCAAGGCTCAGCCACATTGGCACACAACCTTAAGCCTCACAGTCACATTTTGTAGAGATTGTTTACCACCACAGCCCTGGAAATATGTCACAGGAAATAAGAACAGTCTGCTTTGTTTCCCACCACTAAGTTAATAACCTCTAAACAAAGAAAGACTTTAGTACAGGAAAATTGTCCCAGTTATTGCCTCAGCCCTGCACAGGCACCTGCTCCCCAGGGTTTCTGACACTCTCAGGATGTGGGTTTTCACAGTGTCTCTCACACACTAATAGGTGGCAGTGTCCTCAGATTTCAGGCTGCTGATCTGTAGATATACTGTGCTGACTCAGGCGTCCATGGAAAAGACATACCTTTCTGTGAAGCCCTGGGCATCCTTTGCCTTCCCATTGTTGGTGTTGAGCCATCCCATCCAATGCAGGTCCTTTTCTGGTGTTTGCTGCACCAAATTCATACCATAACTGGTGAAGGTGTATTCAGAAGCCCTGCGGGAGACCTTCACCTACTCTCCCAGCTTCTTCATCTCAGCCCTAGACTGCACTAGCTGGACCTGGGAATGTGCACCTATGAAGAAATAAAGGGGATGATGGGAGCCCTGGAGCTGTCTCAGTATCCTCCCGAGCCCTGCGTTCTGGTGGCTCCTTACTTAGTGCAATTGCCAGCAGGAAAATTCTGGCACCTCCACACCCATCACATAATGAGTGATATTTGGTACCAGTGGTTTCTGGGCAACCAATAAGGCAAAACCCTTGTAGAATGGAGTGTTATGGGAGATAATCAGCTTTCAACTGTATAATACAGTTAGTATTTGCATATGAGTCAGGTTCTTGAAAACCTCATCCCTGGACTACATCAGGTATAAATAACATGATGCCCTAGAGAACTACTAGAGAACCCATCTAGATAGCTGAGCCTGCACCACTTGTGTGTGTGGTTCCTGGAGTCCTGATTGCTAATAGTGGGTATATATCACCCAAGGAATTTGGCAGATGGTATTGTCTAGATATGGCTGTCTCCACTCACACACAGTCCCCATGATTTCACTGTTTTTTCCTCTGACATTCTTGATGAAATGTTATTAAAAAAACAACCTCTCAAGATCTAATGTTGACAACTCACTGGCACCATCCTTCCGTACTTGTGACCAAGTCCTATATTTTCACTCTAATCTATCAAGAGTCAACTCTTACTCATTTTACTGTATCTTACCTCTTAGATTAATCCTTTAGTATTTGTTGCATCAGAAGTAGAACTTATAACTCTTCTCCATAAGTTGTCACCTGCACTTTTCCAGCAGCTGCCTGTTGTTACTTCCTTGATTGATCAGAATTGAGACAAAGATAACATTTTAATAGCTGTAATTCTTTTTTGTTGATTTCTTGTCCTTTCTTACCAAATAAACAAGCAAAACAGCAATCTAGACAAAATTAAGTAAAATGTATTAAAAAGGAATCAAATAAACAATTTAAAAAAAACTAAAAATTACCCAAAGCTTTTAGAAATCATGAAAAATAAACAATAAAAACTTCCAAAGATAAGGAGATGTTACTTCATTGCTTTAAGTCAGATAATATCTCCAAATAAGTCCCATAAATTTGCAACATTGATATATTGATAACCTTGTTCAGATTCACAGAAGTTTAAATGGTAAGTCTTACAAATATATCAGCTCTGTGAAAAAACAGAAAATTAAAGGACCCAGAATATCAGGGTACAATCCAGACATTACTAAAGACATAAAAAGATGGGAAGTCCCTGGAGAAATTAATTTCTGACTTCAAGTGGCAACCACACGTTCTCAGAAAAATCTCTTCATTTCCACCCCACCTGATCTTACAGGTTTCCTAGAGCTCATGGTGTCTTGAGCACCCACTGCCATTTGAATGTCCTTGATATAGTGACAAGGGCACTGGTTTCTCAAGTTTCCGCGAGTAGAACCTGGATGCAGAACATGAGGGTTGGTGAGATTATGGGATGGAGCCTCTTGATGCTGGGGCACTAGGATACATCCTGCACCCATCTCCCTCATAACATCCATTCACATAGGGATTAGCCCAATTGTCTATCTATGTCTACATCTTAGTCCCTGTCTAGGGAAATTAAAAGTACCTAACTCTCAATTTTTAGGGCTCAATAAGTGAATCTCTGCTTAGTCTCTCTCTGAGCCTGTCTTCTCCTTTCCAAGGGCAAGCACGTGCTTGTACCTCTTCACCTTGTGTCCTGGTTGAGCTGGTGCTAAGAACACCTGCTGAGTCCCGACCAGGCACCTGGTACAGGTGTACTGTAGCTTCAGTCAAACACAGAGGTGCAGATGACTGTGATGGGCACAGAGACAAATGTCCTTGCTGGAGTTCAGTAAAGGAGCCGAGAATCCACCACAGTGTCTGATTGAAAACCCTCTGGATGATACAGAGAGGCAAAGGGGCTTGGAAAGATGTTTTAATGAAATATTAATTTTCCTTAATGGAGCACAGAAGGCGTATTTGGAAATTAGTATTTCTTTGGTGATGTTTTTCTGGAAGTGATATGTAAAGTTTTTAATTTACTATATATATGTATATATACATATATGTACATATATGTATATATACATACATATAAAATCACCTTTGTGATGTTGGAGCTCAGAATGCACCCTTCTTCTTCCTCATCAAGTGTTGAAGCACAGAATGGGTAACCATATTTAACATCAACGTCATGAGGATCCTCAAGTCCCAAATTATCTCTTTCACCCTAAAGTTTTCCCTTCACTCAGCTGGAACCTGTTCTTGAATCATGCATTAAATTTTCTAACTTTTTGTAACTCCTAGAAAGTTCTGAGTCGTGCACAATATTCTGGAATTTTTCTGGAAAAGATGTCACATGGCTCCTGTTACAGTGACTGGGAAATAAATTGTGTGCCACTGCCCTTGACTTCTCACTTCATGTATTAGAGAGGTCACTAGGGCTGAGGAGAAGCCTGGCCTTGAGAAGAGTGTCAGAGAGAATATGAGAATCCAGTGGAGAACATTGTGGACAGTCTTATATATAATGAAGCCACACCATCCTCCATACTGAAAACTCAGAAAGGGATGCCATGAGAAACATCTACTACACTAGCAGTTTGCCATGAATCTGCCCTGAGACCTGTGTTCCTGTGTTCTCAGATCCTGATGCAAAGACCCACAGTTCAGCTTTGGGGTAATATCTAGCAACTGGGCTTCAGATTCCTTGTTCATGACACTGGAGGAGGTGCGAAAATGGTCTTGGGAGGGGCCTTATTTGTGATGTCATTTCACCACCATTCTCCATCACAGAGATTTACACATTTGAATTCTTCAAACACTATTCATCTTTGAATATATTTCTGAATAAAAGACATATGTTTCCCAACAGGGATTCAGGTGTGGTAGATTAAAACATAAACCTACTACAGAAGGGTCGAATCTGCATGTCTGATGAAGGCAGGTGGATGAACGATGACACCATTGCAGGTAGAGGAATGTAGATCACAAAACAACTGCACATGGAGAGCCTTAGTGATCATCCCTCACGCAGAGTGCACTGGGATCACAGCAGCATGGAGGATCTGAAGGGAATTGCTAGGTGATCATGAGGAAGACAAATAATAGCCAAACAACATCACAGGTATTTTCATGGGGACACATTCTTGGCAAGTGGAGGGACAAGAAGAGAACTCATCTTTCCTTCTGTTTAGGAAACAGCTAGTAACCCTTGCTCATGGGTTTTGATTATCCCTGCAGTCAACTCCTCTACCTTCCCTTTGAGAAGTTTTACATCTGGCTTCACACTCTCTTCCTTCCTTCACTATATGCCCTGCAGAGTGAAACAGTATACTTTCTGTGTTTCCCACCCTACTTATTTACGAAATTGACATGTATTGCATTCACTCTCTTATGGAAATCTACTTGAAAATACTTATCCCTAGATTGAGTGTAAAAAAAAAGAGTATAAATTATTTGTATTATGATGCAGAAAATAGAATCCACCCTTTACCACAAATTAAACAATTAATAGAAAACAGAGAAGAGGCTAACAAATGGGGAGGGTAGAGTGACCTGTTTTTGAGGGCATCTAATGGGATATCCAGAAGAAGAGGAGGGTGTGTGGTCAAATACAACAGTTTGGAGTAATAAAAACTAAGAATTTCATTAGGTTGAGGAAACACACCTGATGAATACTCAAAAGCTTAAACACATCCAAAGGAGAAAAACTCACTGAAATTCTCACTCACACATTACAGTATAAAAAAAAAAAAAAAAAAGAATTCCACTTTGTTTTACTTTTTGAGTTTCCTAAGTCAATCTGGAGTCCTTGGGTGTTGCAGACATTTAAGCACTCAACCACTAGCTGAAACATTCCTAGTTCAAACCGACCCAGAGGCACCTAAGAAGAAAGGCCTTGTGATAATGCTTCCAAGAATTCACAGCCTTAAAAACCCTATGAAGCATTTCTACTCTGCACCTATGGGGTTAACATGATTCGCAATCAACTTGATGGCAACTAACAGCTAATAACAGATCATTTAAGCAGATTACGTATTTTATCAACTCTAACCTCAGAATCCCAAAGAGGACAAAGTCACCTTCACTTTCAGCAAGCAAGGTTGTGTCTTCTGTATAATGCAGGGTGTTAATGAGTCTTCCTCTAATCCTGATGCCACATTCTTCTTGATATAGTCCAGTTTGCCAGATAATTTGGTAAGCATACAGATTAAATAGGTATGGTGAAAAGATACAAACCAGAAGCACAGCTTTCCTGACTTTAAACCATGCAGTATCCCCTTGTTCTGTTCGAATGACTGTCTTTTGCTCCACGTACAGATTCCTCATGAGCAAACTTAAGTGTTTCAGAATTCCCGTTCTCCACAATGTTACCTGTAATTTGTTAAGATCCACACAGTCAAAAGCCTTAGCATAGTCAATAAATCACAGGTAAACATCTTTCTCTGCTTTCAGCCAGGATTTATCTGACATCGGCAATGATATCCTTGGTTCCTTGTCCTCTTTTAAATCCAGCTTGAATTTTTGGCAGTTCCCTGTTGATATACTACTGTAGCTGCGTTTGAATGATCTTCAGCAAAATTCTGCTTGCATGTGTTATTAAAGATATTGTTCGATAATTCCCACATTCAGTTGAATCACATTTCTTAGGAATAGACATAACTATGGAGGTCTTCCAGACTTCCAGCAAAATGGTGCTCTAGGCAGAAGCACCACACCGTCCCTCCACAACAAAGATCGAAACAACTAAGTCGAACAGAGAAACAACAATCCTGAAACCTTAAAACATCAAATGAAGAGTTAAAGAACTCAGCCAACCACCAAATGGAGTGAGAAAACTGACAGAGAAAGGAGAGAGAGGAGAGATTCATGCAGAGGTCTCCTATCAGCTAACCCAGTGTGGATCCGCCATCTTGGACTCCTATCAGAGACAAGCAAACAGGGCGTACGAGAAAGCAGCTTTACGGAGCATCCAGCAGGAGACAAAACAAAAGGTAATTTGCTATATACGCTTTCCCACCCCCCACAGTTCTTCACCCCCACTCGGTCTCCTCTGCTTCCCGTGACCACAATCTCTTGTCCAGAAAACACCGGCTGCCTGGATTCCACACACCCAAACAGGCTGGCTCTCTGAGTGCCATTTGTTGGCTGCTGGTGTTGCTTTTTTCCGCTTCTTTTGATTTCTTCCTTACCTCTTTCCATCTCCCCTTCCTTTCGCTCAAATACATGGCTCGGTGCACCATCTTTGCTTCTTCCTGAGGGGCTGCAGAGCTCCGGTAATTTTTGATATATGCTTTCCCACTCCCTACCCTTCTTCACCCACACTCGGCCCCCTCTGCTTCCTGCGGACACAGTCTCTTGTCCGAGACACACGGGCTGCTTGGATTCCACCAGCTGCACTAGCTGGCTCTCTGAGTGCTATTTGTTGGCTGCTGGTGTTGCTTATTTTTCTGCTTCTTTTGATTTCTTCCTTACCTCTCACCACCTCCCCCTCCTTTTGCTCAAATACCTGACTCCGTGCACCATCTTTGCTTCTTCCTGAGGGGCTGTGGAGCTCCGCTCGAGTGTGGAGCTGCTTCCCATTCTGGGTTGCCACACTGGTGGGATCCCAGGGCTTTTGCTCGTTTGTTTGTTTTGAATAGTTTGTTTGTTTGTTTGTTTTCTTTTCCTTTTCTTGAGTTGGGAGCCCTTTCTGGCCAGGTGGTGCTGTGTGGCAAGGAGACTACGCACTCATCTTGCACAGACGTGCAGAGGGATCCCTGATGGCATTTCTTTTTTTGTTCTTTTCTTTTTTTCTTGTTTTTTGGGGGGCTTTTCTTGTTCTTTTTTAATTTGTTTTGTTTTCTTTTCCCTTTTTTCCCCCTCTTTTTCTTTCTTTATTTCTCAGTTTCTTGTCTCTCTATATCTTCTTTCTCTTTCTGTTCCCTGAATACCTGGCATTGTATACCTCTATGCCTTCTAGCCAGGCTGCACTGCAACACCTGCGAGCGACTTTTTTTCTTTTATTCCTCTTCTTCTATCGATTTTTCTCCATTTCATAGTCTCTCATCTCTCCACTCCAACTGCAAGTGACCCAAACGCCCATGATCTCCACTCCTGTCACATTACCTTCCATCTCCCAGTCTGTTCTCTTCATTCCCCATTGCTCCCGAAGGGATGAGACCAGTGGAGTATCCTAGATGGCTGCTCACAGGCTTTCAAGACCCCAGACACTACTCACCAAGGTAGAATGTAGAGCATTATCTTTATAAACTGTGTCATGCCAATTGAGCTAGATGTTCCCCGACACCATGGTCC
>NW_004443989.1:15861134-15863588 GCF_000243295.1 Trichechus manatus latirostris
TGTGTGTGAACTTTTTCATGGGTTTTTACAATAGAGGTCTCATACAATATTTGTCCTTTTGTGATTGACTTATTTCACTCAACATAATGTCCTCCTATTTCATCCATGTTATGAGATGCTTCACAGATTCGTTGTTGTTCTTTCTCGTTGTATAGTATTCCATTGTGTGTATGTACCAGAGTTTGTTTATCCATTCATCTGTTGATGGGCATCTAGGTAGTTTCCATCGTTTTGCTATTGTGAACAATGCTGCCATGAACATTGGGGTGACATACGTCTATTCGAATGGCCACTCTTATTTCTCTAGGATATATTCCTAGGAGTGGGATTGCTGGATTGAATGATATGTCTCTTTCTAGCTTTCTGAGGAAGCACCATATCCTTTTCCAAAATGGTTGTATCATTTTGCATTCCCACCAGCAGTGCATAAGAGTCCCGGTCTCCCCACAGCCCTTCCAACATTTGTTATTTCCACTGTTTTTGATTCGTGCCAGTAATGCCGGAGTTAGATGGTATCTCATTGTAGTTTTAATTTGCATTTGTCTAATGGCTAGTGATCGCAAGCATTTCGTCATGTTTCTGTTGTGTAGTTAATGTTTTGGTTTTGACCCTTTCTTCTTTTTTGATGTGTGCATCTATTGCTACAAATTGTCCTCTGAGGACTGCCTTTTCTGTGTCCCAAAGGTTTTGTTATGATGTATTTTCATTCTCATTTGATTTTAGGAATTTTTCATTCCATCCCTGATTTCTTCTATTACCCAGTGGTGTCATTCAGTTTCCATGTAACCGATTTTTTTCCTTGCTCTTTCTGTTGTTAATTTCTACCTTGATGGCATTGTGGTCAGAGAAGATTCTTTGTATTATTTCAATGTTTTGGATCTTGTCGAAGATTGCTTTGTGGCCTAAGATGTGGTCTATTCTGGAGAAAGTCCCATGTGCATAGGAAAATAATCTGTACTTTACAGCTGTTGGATGGAGTGTTCTATATAAGTCTACGAAGTCAAGTTGGCTGATTGTGCCCTTTAGTTCTTCTGTATCTTTGCTGAGTTCCTTTGTAGATGTTGTGTCCTTTACTGAGAGTGGTGTGTTAAAGTCTCCTACTATTATTGTGGAACTGTCAATTTCTGTGTTCAGTACTCTTACAGTTTGTTTTATGTATTTTGGAGCCCTGTCATTGGGTGCTTACAGGTTAATTATGGTTATGTCTTCACGATGGATCATCCCCTTAATCATTATAAAGTGTCCTTCTTGGTCTTTAACGGTGGATTTTCTTTTAAAGTCTATTTTATCTAATATTAGTATTGCCCATCCTGCTCCTTTTTGGTAGTTGTTAACTTGATATATTTTTTCTGTACTTTGATTTTTAATAAGTTCACGCCTTTGTTTCTATGGTGTGTCTCTTAGACAGCATATTGATAGATTCTGGTTTTTTATCCATTCTGTTACTCTCCGTCTCTTCATGGGTGTATTGAGGCCATTTACATTCAGGGTAATTATTGATAGACGTGAGTTTTTTGCTGTCATTTTGTAGTTTGTGTGTGTGTGTGAGTGTGGTGCGGACGTTTCCTTTGTTTTTCTTACTCTCCTGTGCTGAATTTCTTTTGTTTGTGGATTTTTTTTCATTTCTTTTGTTTTTCTATGTTTTGTTTTTACTGAAACTTTATGTTGTATCTCTTTTTTTATGGGCATGTTTGTTAACTTTCTTTATGGTTACTGTGAAATTTACCATTTTATTTCTAAGTTTGAAGAAGTCTATTATTATTTGGTATTGCCTTGACTTCCTCTCCATTAGAACGTTCTATACCTACAGCCATTATTCCTTCCTTTGTTGTTCTAATGTTGTTGTCATTTACAGATTAACTGCTCTGATTCCCTGTTGTATTTCTTTTGGTTTTGGATAGTCCTTGAAAGTTCATTTGTAGATTGATATCTAGCTGATACAATCCCTCATCCTAGATTCAGCCTGTGAGCTGAAGTTGTTTGTTCTCCGATAGAAGGACTCCCTGTAATAATTCTTGTAAGTTTATTTTTTTTTTTACATATTCCCTTAATTTCTGTTTATCTGGAAATGTCCTAATTTCTCCATCATATTTGAATAAGATTGTTGCAGGATGTGTTTTTCTTGGCTGGCAATTTTTTTCTTTCAAGGTTTTATATATGTCATCCCATTGCCTTCTTGCCTGCATTTTTTCTGCCATATAATCTGAGCTTAGACTTATTGTTTCTCCTCTGTATATGACTTCTTGTTTTACATGAGCTGCTCTCAAGATTCTTTGTCTGTCTTTGGTTTTTGGAGAGTGTGATTACAATATGCCTTGGTGATTTTCTTTTGGGGTCTATCCTATATGGGGTTCATTGAGCTTCTTGGATGACCAATTTTTCATCTTTTATGATATTGGGGAAGCTTTCTGTCAGCAATTCTTCAGTGATCCTCTCTGTGTTTTCTGTTTTCTC
>NW_004443989.1:15863688-15876602 GCF_000243295.1 Trichechus manatus latirostris
ATTATTTTCCTGAATTCTTCCAATTTTTATCTGTATTTTCCATGAATTTTTCTGCCTTTTCCATGAATTTGTCTATTTTTTCCTCATTTTTGTATGCTTTTTACTTTAACTCTTGGATAATTCTGAGTATTAGAGATTTGAATTCCCTATCAGGTAGTTCTAGTGAATTTTTTTCCACTGGAAAGTCATCTGGTGTTTTATTTTAGACACCTACTGGAACCATCCTGTCCTGTTTTTGTAAATGTTTTGATATTGTCTGCTGTCTTTGGGGCATTCAATAGTTATTTGTCTCACTTATTGCTTGTAGATTTGTTTGTTTCATTCTTTTTTTATTTGGTGATATGTTAGCAGGCAGGCTATGTGTTCATTTTTTGTTCATCTACTGGCATCATACTTTTAACCTCCTTCTCCAATTGGCAGGGTCAGTCTCTCAGATATGGTACAGCAGGGCAGGTCTAGTTGAAGAAGATTTGATGGGATGCGTTGTTTGTGGCAATTAGTACAGCCACCAGGATGGGTTGTTAATCAGTGCAGGGCAGGTTCCAGTAGTCCGTGCCTGTGCTGCTTTGTGGTGTGATGTTAAGCACATGGTGCATGTAGGCAGGATGGAGGGGGAAGATTGTGATATGTAGTGCTAAGATGAGTATGGGAGAGAGGAGAAAGGAACAGGAGTCAAAAATAAACAAACAAAAAAGAGTGCTAGGGGAACTTGCTGTTGGAGTGGAGAGACGATAGACTATGAAATGGACTAAAACAAAAAGGAGAAAAAAAAGAAAAGAGAAGAATAAATAATAAAAATTAGAAAGAAAAAAGAACAGCAAAGCTCCCAGGGATCCCACTGGTGTGGCTATGAGGTCTGGGGAAGTTGTTCCCAGGTGTTGAAGTACAGCCTGGCTAGAAGGCTTAGAGGTATTCAGTGCCAGGTATTCAGGGGACAGGAAGAGAAGGAATGTTTAGAGAGATGAGAAACGGAGTAACGAAGAAAGACAAAAAGGGAAAAGAAAACAAAAATTTAAAAAACAAGAAAACTCCCTAAACAAAACAAAAAATAAAAATAAATGTCCTCAGGGATCCCTCTGCACGTCTAGGTGAGCTGAGGGGTTAGGTCCCAAGCCATGTAGCACTGCCCAGCCAAAACGGGCTCCCAACTCGAGAAAAGGAAAAGAAAACAAACAATTCAAAACAAACAAAAACCCCGGGAACACACCAGCATGGCAGCACAGACCGGGAAGCAGTTCCACACTCTAATGGAGCTCTGCAGTCCCTTAGGAAGAAGCAAAGATGGTGCAAGTATTTGAGCTAAAGGAGGGGGAGGCGGTGATAGGTAAGGAAGAAATAAAAAGAAGCAAAAGAAAAAAGCAACACCAGCAACCAACAAATGGCATTCAGGGAGTAAGTCAGTGCCAGAGGGTGGAATCAAAGCAATCGTTTTTTCCCAGCCAAGAGACTGTGGCCAAGGGAAGCGGAGGAGGCCGAGTGGGGGTGAAGAATGGTGGGGACTGGGAAAGCTTATATCGCCAGTTACCAGTTGTTCTGTCTCCTTCTGGAAGCTCCATGAAGCTGCTTTCTCGTACCCACTTTTTGCTGGTCTCAGACAGGAGTCCAAGATGGCAGATCCATGCTGCGTTAGCTGATAGAGGACCTCTGCATGAATCTTTCCTTGCTATCCTTTCTCTGTCAGTTTCTCACTCCATTTGGTGCTTGGCTGAGTTCTTGATCTTTTCATTTGATGTTTTAGGGTTCAAGGAGTGCTGTTTTCTCTGTTTGGCTTAGTGTTTTGGATCTTTTCTGTGGAGGGACGGCGTGATGCTTCTGCCTAGAGCACGATGTTGCCGGAAGTCCAGAGCGTGTCCTTTGGACCCAAGGTGTCTGTGCAGAGAACCTCTTAGTGTGGGGAAACAATGATTAGAAGAAGGCCGACTGAGAGAAAAAGACTTCCCCTGGAGCTGACGCCCTGAATTTGGAGTTTTAGCCTACTTTACTGTGAGGAAATAAACTTCTCTTTGTTAAAACCGTCCACTTGTGGTTTCTCTGCTATAACAGCACTAGATGCCTAAGACACTGACCAATGTTCTTGGTGGCCCACAATTAACCTATCATACAATTATTATCATCCTTGAGTATATGCTACCTTCTGAAGTGGTTGACAGTTCACCAATTACCTTTTCGTACAGAGAATCAATATATTCCTTCAGTCTTTTTTTTTTTTTTATAATTCCTGAAGCATTCAGTACTTTGCCCATAGAATCCTTCAATACTGCAACTCTAGGCTTTATTTTTTAGACTGAGATATGCTAAGCTTATTCTTCCCTTTTAGTTTTCTAACTTCAGGCCCTTGCACATTTCATTAGAATACTTTATCTTCTCCAGCTGCCTTTTGAAATCGTCTGTTCTGCTGTTTTACTTCATTTCTTCCATTCACTTTAACTACTGTTTGTTCAAAAGCAAGTTTCAGAATCTCTTCTGACACCCATTTGGGTCTTCTCTTTCTTTCCTGTATTTTTAATGACCTTTTGCTTTCCTCATGTATACTGTCCTTGATGGTATCCCACAACTCGACTTGTCTTTGGACATTACTGTTCAATGAGTCTAATCTTTTCTTGAGATGTTCTCCAAATTCAGGTGAAATATACTCCAATTCGTATTTTCGCTCTTGCGGATTTATTTTAGAGCCCACGTGGTGCAGTGGTTAAGAACTTAGCTGCTAACCAAAAGGTCAGCAGGTAGAATCCACCATCCACTCCTTGAAACACAGTGGGGTGGTTCTACTCTGTCCTGTATGATCAGTACGAGTCGGAATCGACTTGATGGCAGTGGGTTTGGTTTTTTGGATTAATTTCCTTCAGCTTCAACTTGAATTTGCATATGAGCAATTGATGGTCGGTTCTGTATTTGGCCCCTGGCCTTGTTCTAACTGATGATATTGATCTTTTCCATTGTCTGTTTCCACAGATGTAATCAATTAAACTCCTGTGTTCTCCATACTGTGAGGTCCATGTGTATAGTCACCATTTATGTTGTTGCAAAAGGTACTCACAATGAATAAGTTGTTGATCTTGAAAAATTCTATCATGCAATCTCCAGTGTTGTTTCTATTAGCAAAACCATCTTTTCCTACTGTCGATCCTTCCTCTTTGTTGCTAACTTTCAGATTCCAATCATCAGTAATTAGCAATGCTTCTTGATTGCTCGTATGATCAGTTTCAGACTGCAGAAGAATGTAAAATATTCAATTTTTTGATATTTGGCATTAATGGTTTGTAAATATGAATAATAGTCTTATAACCTGGTCTTCCTTGTAGGTATATGGATATTGTCCTATCACTGATTGGTTTGTTCTTTGAGATAGGTCTTGAAATGTACTTTTTGACAATGAATGCTACACCATTCCTCCTCAATTTATTATTCCTGGAATAGTAGTTCATATGACTTTCCGATTCAAAATCATGAATACCAGTCCATATCAGCTCATTAATGCTTAGGATATTGATCTTTATTAGTTCCATTTCATTATTGATGACTTCCAGTTTTCCTAGATATAATTCATACATTCCATGTCTCAATTACTAATGGATGTTAATGGTATTTCTTCTCACTTTGAGTCGTGTCACATCAGCAGATAAAAATTCCTAAAACATTATTCCATCCACATCATTAAGGTCAATTCTAATTTGAGGAGGCAGCTCTTCCCCGGTTGTATTTTGAATGTATTCCAGCCTGAGGGATTTATCTTCCAGCACTTTATCAGACAATGTTCGTCTGCTAGTCATAAGATTTTCACTGGCCAATTTTTTTCCCATAAATAGACCACCAAGTACTTCTTCCTAGTCTGTCTTAGTCTGGAAGCTCGCTGAAACCTGTCCACCATACGTGACCCTGCTGGTGTTTGAAATACCGGTGGGTTAGCTTCCATTGTCACAGCAATACTAAAGCCACCACAGTATGACAAATTAACTCATGGTGGAAGATACATATAAGCCCTAGAAATTTATCTTTTAAATGTATTTATTTTTGCCTTACTGGATGTCTTAGTTATCCAGTGCTGTTATAATAGAAATACCACAAGTGGATGGCTTTAACAAATGGAAGTTTATTCTCTCACATTTTACCCGTATCGAACCCATTGCTGTCAAGCTGATTCAGACTCATAGTTACCCTATTTAGGACTCTCACATTTTAGGAGGCTAAAAGTCTGAATTCAGGATGCCAATTCCAGGGGAAGAATTTCTCTCTGTAGTGGCTTGGGGGAAGGTCTTTGTCATCAATCTTCCCCGGTCTAGGAGCTTCTCAGCACACAACTCCAATTCCAAAAGACACGCTCCTCTCCCATTTTGCCTGCTTGGTGTTAATGTGGTCCCTCTTCTTTCTGCTTCCTTCTCTCTTTTATTTCTCAAAAGACATCGACTCAAGATACAGTCTAGTCCTGTAGATTGTTCCTGCCTCAATAACATAACTTCCTCTGATACTGTCAATTTATATCGTGGATGTTAGAATTTAAAACACATAGGTAATTACATCAGATCGCAACATGGAGGAAAGCCACACCATATTGGGAATCATGGCCTAGCCAAGTTGACATACATTTTTTGGGGACACAGTTCAACCTATAACACTGGATTAGGTAAATGATTCCAATAGTATAGGATATTTATAGACATATTGTCAAATTCTTATTATATATATGTATTTAAATGATATTTATCTTCATATTATATATATATATATATATATATATATTCATACTTTTATTTCCTGATAAAGGAAAACCCAGACCCTGACAGGAAGTCCTTCACCAGCCTCATTCTGCACCTGTCCTTGAGGCTAAGTCCTGTAAGTAGAAGGTCCTCAGTGCCCCCTGCAGGCCCGTCCCCTTCTGATCTTCCTCCAGTGTTCATGCAGCTGCAATATATTGCATGTACAAACAGTATGCACAATGGAGAGTCCTGGGTTTTAAGGATATTCAAGAAAAGCTCTTTTGACTTGGAGAAATCATCTGGTGTTTTGTGTTTGTGGGATGTGAGAGTGTAGAGTTTCATTACGAAACTTATAGAAAGTTTAAAAATGTGCTTCAAAATTATTTCTTCATATGATATTTTGAGTAATATATTCCTGTAAGAATTAGAGTTATTTTGTTGACTGAAAATAATATGGTAAAAATATATAAGCTGAATTATTTCTAGCAGTGTTTACAATGTTTCAGATCATCCATCTTAGAAAGTGTCAGGGTGAAATTATTGTTGTGACTGGAATACAGATAACAAATGGTGAATCTGTTGATAGCACTTTGATAAATGATGCAATATGATATGTTTTCATTTTAGTGTTTTTAATAGTTAACATTTAATTTATTTTTTACCATTTTTACTGTGAATGAAACACATACACAGTAATTACAAAAAATTTTTAGTAGACTAAACCTTCACCCTTACTGCTACTCTTTGATAATACTTTTGATACAAATACATATTTTCCATCCGTGAAAATTGAAATCAGATCTTTCCACCAGAAAGTACTGTCTGTATCATCCTGTTAGTTCTGAGAAAACACATCAATATATGTCTGAGTCACTAGATTCATATTTATTGAAAGATTTTTATTTAATTTTTAAAATATTTTTCTTTACATATACTTGAAAAGTAGCAATTTATTTAAACTTCCTGACAGTTTTCTCATCCCTAATCATAGTACTACCATCAACCTCAAAGTGTTGTTGCAGGATGGATGTAAGTGACTTTCAACACACCTTGGTATGAAATCACAGCATCAGTGCAGGGAGAAAATGGTCCAAGCTCAGAAAGTGAAAAAGAACATGCTGATGAGGGGAGTCAGCAAAGATTACTAGGACAAAAATAGCAGAGGTTTAGGGGAAAAACAGGAGATGTGTCCTCATGAATCAGGAGATGAGCATGCTTCAAACATTTGGTTTATGTTTATCGTGTTAATTATTTATGACATTGAATATTGCTTTTAGTGAATTAAAAAATAATACGTGATGATATTTAATTAAAATTCCCAAACTAACATCATTCTGGAAACCTCTATTGTCCTTTTTTGCTTTGTATTTTCCTTTAATATTTAAACACATCAATATATTATCATGTTTTACTCATTGATATTGTTTATCCTCTGTTACTTCCCACAAAAATATAACCTCATTAGGAAGATAATTTTTGTTCATACTCTCTTCTTAGTGCTTAGGAGAGTGTGAGGACCATGTCCAGTGCATCAAAGTCTTGCTGGGTAAGTGAATGATGTTAAGGGGTGAACAGTGGAATCAGAAGGTACTGAGAACTCCTGGCATAGAGGGACTGTTGAATAATGAAGAGAGATTTGAAGTGGTTGACAGCTGGATGGTGTCATGGAGCACTCGGTGATCTCAGGGTTTATGGGAGGCTGAAGTGGGGGGCCAGTGGTCACATCATGGAGCTCTGCATTCTTTTCCTTTTTCTTCATCTTTTCCTACAGGAGAGGTTGTTTTCTTAATGAGGATAGTCTAAAGCTGCTGCCCAGTGGTCAAGTAGAGATGAGTCTGTTTGGGGGAACAAAACTATGTGCTCAGTTGGTTAGTTTCCAAGCGAGACCCATGGAGATTGATTATAGGACACCACGGAAAAAAAGGTAGGAACCAAGATAAGCTTGTCAAGAACATAGACATGGGGAGTAGAGCCAGCAGAATAGTGTAAGCATCACAGTGTCCTCCCGCCCTATATTAAGGAATGGAGAAATAGGGAGACTGAAAAACAGCAAGGAGCAGGACCAAAAGCCGTGCATGTTTCCATGAGCTTCATCACTGCAGTGCCCAGGCATGGTTTCTCAGGACCATCTATGTGACCAGTGGACCACAGTGCAGGGTCACTTATGGTGATGACCTCATTATTTAGAATCTCCTAGGACAGCCTTAGGAGCAGCAGCTCCAGGAAGGAACCTCAGCTGGGGGCCTACTTCCTCCCCTGAACCTCAAACTGCTTCCCTCTGCTGGACATCCCCTGTAGCCATGAGTTTTAAGGAGCAAAAACCCTTAGTATATAAGCCGACTTTCCAGAGCTAATTATAGGCCACATCTGTCCTGACAACCTCACTTCTTTTCACTCTATATTCCTCATAGCAATTCTGTGACATATGCACATCCTGTTTTATAAACAGGACATTGTGAAAAGTGAATTTAAAGACCTTTGGTAAGACCATTTAGGAAAGAGTGGTATAGATGGGATGTTAATTCAGGGACTCAGGTGCAAAGTCTGTGTTCTTGACTGTCACACTACACTAAGTCTCACTTTCAAAGAAGGTATTCACATCTATGGCTTCCCCTTGGTGTTGTGCAAATGAAGGACTCTTTAAAGTTAAAAAAAAGATTTTAAGTACCCTATGTTTAACACATGATCCAACAGATCATAATATTCTTCTCCAACACCATAATTCAAATATGTCCTCTTCAAAATTCATTTTTCATTTTTCAGCATATGAGGCGATTGAAAAGACCATGACTCGGATCAGGCATACCCTAGTCATCAAAGTGACATCTTTGAGTTTTCAAGATTTTAAAGAATTCTTTTGCAGCAGATTTGCCAGATGCAATATGTCATTTGGTTTCTTGACTGTTATGTCTATGCTCCTTAATTGTGGACCCAAGTAAAAAGTAATAATTGATAACTTCAATATCTTTTGGTTAATCATTATGCTGTTTATTGGTCCAGTTGTGAGAATTTTTGTTTTCTTTTTGTTGAGGTATAATCCATACTGAAGGCTATAGTCTTTGGTCTTCATCAGTAAGTGCTTAAAATTTTCTTCGTTTTTGGCAAATAAGGTTGTTTCATGTACTTAAAACAGGTTGTTAATTAGTCTTTCCTCAATCCTGATACCACATTCTTCTTCATGTAGTCTAGTTTCTCAGATTATCTGCTCAATATATAGATCAGTCATTATAATACTTTACTTTGTCTTCTTGAGTCACCCTTTGAAATCTTCTGTTCAGCTCTTTTACTTCATCATATTTTCCGTTCCCTTTAGCTACTCAGCATTCAAGAACAAGTTTCAGAGTCTCTTCTGACATCCATTTATTTCTTTCCTGTCTGTTTAATGACCTCTGCTTTCTCCATGAATGATGTCCTTGATGTCATTCCACAACTCGTCTGGTCGTTGATCATTAGTGTTTAGTGCATCAAATCTATTCTTGAGATGGTCTCTAAATCCAGGTGGTATATACTGAAGGTCATTATTTGGCTGTCCTGGACTTGTTCCAATTTTCTTCAACTTCAATTTGAACTTGCATATGAGCAATTGATGGTCTGTTCTGCATTTGGCCCCTGGCCTTGTTCTGACTGTTGATATTGAGTTTTCCATCATCTCTTGCGACAGATGTAATCGAATTGATCAATGAGTATCCATCAGGCTAGGTCCCCGTGTATAGGTGCCATTTATTTTGTTGAAAAAAGATGTTTGCAATGAAGATGTCATTGGTCTTGCAAAAGTTTATCATGCGGTCTCCAACATCATTTCTATCACCAAGTTGACATTTTCCAATTACCCGTCCTTTTTTTGTTTTCAATTTCCGCATTTCATTCACCAGTAATTACCAATGCATCCTGATTGCATGTCCGATCAACTTCAGGCTGCATAAGTTGATAAAAATCTTCAATTTCTTCATCGTTTGCCTTAGGGGTTGGTAAGTAAATTTTAATAATAGTCGTATTATCCGGTCTTCTATGCAGGCCTATGGATATTACCTATCATTGACAGCATTGTACTTCAGGATAGATCGTGAAATGTTCTCTTTAATGATGAATGTGACCCCATTCCTAACAAATCTGTCTTGGAAGAAGTACAGCCAGAATTATCCTTAGAAGCTAGGATGGCAAGACTTCCTCTCACATACTTTGAAAATGTTATCAGGAAGGATCAGTTCTTGGAAAAGGACATCATCCTTGGTAAAGTAGAGGGTCAGAGGAAAATAGTAAGACTTTCAACGAGACGAATTGACAAAGTAGCTGCAACAATGAGCTAAAGCTTACCGATCATGAAGATGGCGCAGGACCAGGCATTGTTTACTTCTGTTGTACATAGGGTCACTGTGAGTGGGAACCAACTCGAGGGCACCTAACAACAACATACAGGTTGGATAAGTATGGTGAAATATTACAGTCTTGAGCACAACTTATTCCGATTTTAAACCGCACGGTATCCCCTTGTTTTTTTCAAATGAGTGATTCTTATTCTATGTACATGTTCCCCATGAGCACAGTTAAGTGTTCTGGAATTCTTCACAATGCAATCCATAATTTGTGGTGATCCACACAATCAAACGCCTTTGTGTGGTCAATAAAACACAGGTGAATATCTTTCTGGTATTCTCTGCTTTTACCCAAGATCCATTTGACATTAGTAATGATATCTCTCTTTCCACTTCCTCTTCGGAATATGATTTGAATTTCTGAATAGTTCCCCATCAATGTACAGCTGGAGTAATTTTTTTTATTATACTCAACAAAATTTGGTTTCATAGGATATTAATGATATTGTTTGATGATTTCCACATTGCACTGGGTCACCTTTCTTTTGAATAGGTGCATGTATGAATCTCTTCCAGATGGTTCTCCACATAGCTATCTTCCAAATTTCTTGCATAAAAGAGTTTGTGTTTTTAATGTTGTATACATTTGTTGCAGCATCTCAGTTGGTATTTGGTCAATCCTTAGAACCTTGTTTTGGTCAATGCCTTCATTGTATCTTAAACTTCTTCCTTCAGTGTCATCCGTTCTTGTTCATATGTTACCTCCTGAAATGGTTGAACCTGGACCAATTCTTTTTAGTACAGTGATTTTGTGCATTCCTTCCGTCTTCTTTTAATGCTTCTTCAGTCATTCAATTTTGTGCCCATAGAATCCTTAAATATTGCAACTCTAGTTTTATTTTTTTTTTAATTCTTTTTTCTCAGCAAGATATGCCAAGCGTGTTATTCCCTTATGGTTTTCTAACACCAGGTCTTTGTATATTTCATTATAATACTTTAGATTGTCTTTTCAAACTGCCCTTTGAGATCTCTGTTCATCTCCTTTACTTCATCATTTCTTTTGTTTGCTTTAGCTGCTTCATGTTCAAGAGCAAGTTTCAGAGTCTCCTGTGACATCCCTTTTGTTATTTTCTTTCTTTTTTGTCTTTTAATGACCTTTCACTTTCTTCATAAATGATGTCTTTAATGTACTCCTACAACTCTTCTGATATTCAGTCATTATTGTCAGTGCATCAAATTTATTCTTAAGGTGCTTTCTAAATCCAAGAGTGATATATTCAAGATTGTACTTGGACTATCATGAGCTTGTTTTAATTTTCTTCAGCTTCCACTTGAACTTGCATATGAACGATTAAGTTTGTTCTGCAGTCAGCCCTTGGCCTTGTTCTGACTGATGATATTGAGCTTCTGCATCATCTCTTACCACAGATGTAGTAAATTTGATTTCTGTTTTATATCTGGTAAGTTCCGTGTGAATAGTCCTTGTTTATATTATTGAAAAAAGTATTTCTCATGAATAAGTCATTATTATGCAGAATTTTATCATGCAAACTCTGGTGTCATTTCTACCAAGATCATATTGTCCAACTACTGATCCTTTCTGTTTGTTTCCAACTTTCACATTCTAATCAGCAGTGAGTATTAATTCCTCTTGCTTGCACGTTTAATCAATTTCAGACTGCAGAAGTTAGTGAAAGTTTTTCAACATCTTCATCTTCGGGATTAGTGGTTGGTGCATAAATTTGAATAATAATTTTATTACCTGGTCTTCCTTGTTGGCATATGTATATTACTTGTCACTGACAGAGTTCTAGTTCAGGAAAGCTCTTGAAATGCTCTTCAGTTGGTCATACCTGTCACAGTAGATCATTCAATTGTCTGATTTAAAATGACCAAAACCATCTTGGCCCTCCCTCCTACTCAGACACCTCTTGTTGTCCGTTTCACAACGAAGACGCCCCCCAAAAAAACAAGTGAATCAATTACATATGACAATCTAGGTGTCCTGAACATCAAAGACAAAGTTAAGGAGTTGGGCTGAGTGGCAGGGAGAGGGAGAGACAGTTTAGAAGCAGCAAAGATTTGCCACATCTGACCTGGCCAGCACCCTACAGGCTGGATCCACTGGCACATTTGGGCTGAGGCAAGCAGGAGCACATGGGACACTTTTTCCACACCAAGAGAAACAGAGCAGCAGAGAGTCTGCACAAGCCAGCAGAAGGAGGGGAAAGCGGCACTGGATCTGCAAAAGTGAAGTGCAAGTGTCTAACCTATCACATGGGATTAAAAAAACCCTTTCCCTTCTGGGAAGTATCTCTCTCCCATTCATCTGCCCCTCTCCTCTCTGCTCTGGTCCTGGTTGGCTTTAGCACTTACTGTGCACCTTGGACTGGCAACAGGACTTATCACTCACCCTAAGTCATTCTCCAGGCTTTAAAGAGGGAACACATTAACTAATAACAAACAGGAAAAAATCTGCCAGCTTTCCTTAGCCGGGACCTCAGGGCAGACACAGCCCCTTTGCCTAGGCACAGGCATAATGGGTATATGGACTTTGAAAGCTTTTCACCCCTGCCTAGAACTACGTGGACCCATTTCCACATCGTAGGCCCTCATTATCATAGTACAACAGGGTATACACCTGAAATCTATTTTCAACATCAACAGCTAAGAGGGAGTTTTAGATTTTTGACATTTGACACCACCCTGCCCATTAAGCAGGGTCTTCACCTACCCACAAGTCATGGATTGAATTGTGTCCCCCCAAAAATGTGTGTAGCACCTTGGCTAGTTCATGATCCCCAGTATTGTATGACTGTGTTATCTGATGTGATCTCCTCATGTGTTGTAAATTCCATCACTGTGATGAGGTTATACTGATGAGGTTGACAAGATCAGTGTCTTAATGCAATCTCTTTTGAGATATAAAAGAGAGAACCAAGCAGAGACACGTAGGAACCTCATACCACCAAGAAAGCAGTACTGGGAGCAGAGCACGTCCTTTGGACCTGAGGTTCCTGCGCTGAGATGCTCCCAGACCAAGGAAAGACTGAGGCATCACAAGGACCTTCCTCCAGAGCTGACAGAGAGAGAGAGAGCCTTTTCCTGGAGCTAAGGCCATGAATTTGGACTTGTAGCCTACTGGACTGGAAGAAATAAACTTCTCTTTGTTAAAATAATCCACTTGTGGCATTTCTGTTAGAGCAGCACTAGATGACTGAGACACCACCTCAGAGGCCTGAGGACTAGTGGCTCCAACCAATCCACCTAGTCACACAGGACACAGTTCTGAGAATAAATGGTGCCTCCCTGTCCTTAAAGCCAACAGCATTGAGGGACCAAAGTCTGGCTGCAAAATCCCCCCACCTATACACTCCAGGGAACAGAGACATGCCTTACACCCAGGCACTCATGGGCAATCATCATCTCCCAATCTTGCTTAGCACCTAATCCTTTGTTGTAGCCAGATACCTGTTCCTGCTCCAATTACCCCTATGTAGACCTGCCAGCCTAGGACCATAGATGAGACCCTATACCACACCTTCAGTGACTGATGACCTGGGCACCTGAGATGAATCCACACTAAAAAAGTCAACAGCCTCCTGTGTTAACATACTTAGTAGTAGCTCTAACCAGCTGGTACCAGGACATGACAGCTTCAAAGGCACCAATAATGAAAGTAGCTCAAAAGACCAGCCTATTTGGGCATATCAAAATAAAACAAAACAGGATCAGTCCGGCAAGATGGCGGTCTAGGCAGAAGCACCACGCCGTCCCTCCACAACAAAGATCCGAAAAACTAAGCCACACAGAGAATCAACAATCCTGAAACCCTAGAACATCAAATGAAGAGATAAAGAACTCAGCCGAACACCAAACGGAGTAAGAATACTGAAAGAGAACAGAG
>NW_004443989.1:15878062-15880711 GCF_000243295.1 Trichechus manatus latirostris
GTAAGGATATTGTTGATGTGTTGTGAGATTGTTAACCATTGTCATAGGGCAACATTTGTAGTAACTGTTAAATGGGAGACTATTTTGTCCTATAAGCCTTCATCTTAAGTGAGAATAACAGCACAATTAGAAGAGTGTCGTCAATGTCACTTAAATGTGTATGTAAAAAAAAATTTTGAAATGGCCTATCTTTGGCTATGTGTATTTTCACCAAAAAAAAAAAAAAAAAGTTGAGAATTTAGATGGTTAAAATGTTGTGGCGTTGTTAACCAATGTCGTAAAACAGCATGTGTGTTACTGTTACATGAGAAACTATCTGTACTGTAAGCCTTCACCTGAAGTACAATAAAATATTAAAAAAAATAAAAAATAAAAAAAAACAAGAAGCTAACACATAGTAAGCAAACATAAAATAAATAATCAATTATTGATGGCTCAGAGGCAACAGTTAATATCAAATCACATAAAGAGGCAGACCATTATGGTTTCAGCAAGCGACCAAAACAAAAAACAAGGAAAGCTCTCAGAGGAGGAGAAGGTCCTGGAGTTACCTAAGCTGGAATTCAAAAGATTAATATACGGAGCTCTTCAAGAGATCCTACAAAACACAGATCAAGTCAAGGAACATAGAGACAAAACAATACAGGAATTTAAGAAGGTTATACAAGAGCAAAAGGACAAATTTAACAGGCTGCAAGAAATCATAGAGAGACAGTAAATAGAAATCCAAAAGTTTAATAAAATTTCAGAATTAGAAAACTCAATAGAAAGTCATAGGAGCAGAATTGAGGCAATGGAAGTTAAAATTACTGACATTGAAGATAAAGCACTTGACTTATAATTTATGTGAGTAAAAATCAGATAAAATATTTTTTTTTTTAAAATGAAGAAAACCTATGAATTATGTGGACTCTGTCAAGAGGAATAAACTACCAGTGATTAGAGTAACAGAAAGGAGGGATAACAGAAAATACAGAGACAAGTTTTGAAGATTTGATGGCAGAAAACTTCTCTGATATCATAAAAGTTGAGAAGATATCTATCCATGAAGCTCATAAAACCTCACACAGAGTAGATCCCAAAAGAAATTCAGCAATACATATTATAATCAAACTTGCCAAAAACAAAGATAAAGAGAGAATTTTAAAAGTGGCTAGAGATAAAGAAAAAATTAAGTACAAATGAGAGTCAGTAAGACTAAGCTTTGACTACTCAGCAGAAACCATGCAGGCAAGAAAACAAAAGGATGAAATATATAAAAACTTGAAGGAAAAAAAAAATGCCAGCAAAGAATTATATATCCAGCAAAAATGCCTATCAAATATGGGGTGAAATTAGTGATAAACAGAAGTTAAGAGATTTTGTGAAAACCATACCAAAATTATAACAAATACTAAAGGGAGTCCTGCAGATAGAAAATCAATAACATCACATAACAATCCAAGACTAGAACACAGGACAGAACAACAAGATATCAATCCAGATAGGGAAGTTACAAAAAGATGTCAAAGCTGAACCCCTGAAAATAGGGAAAAAATACGTAAAAGATGACAACATTAAAACAAAAAAGAGGGACGAAATAACACAGTCATAGAACTTTTGTATGGAGAGGAAGTCAAGGCGATAGCAAGAAATAAAAGATTGGTTAAATTTAGAAGAAATAGAGGTAAATGAGAAGGTAACCACAAAGGAAACCAAACTCCTACAGTACAAAATAAAAAAGAAAACCATAAAGACTCAGCAAATACAAAATCAACAACAATGAAAATGATGAAAAGAAAATACATAAAGAAAAAGGACTCAGCAAAGAAAATTCAGTTGAATAAATAAAAACTGTCAACAATACAAAACAAATAAACAAACAAAAAAAATCAAAATGACAGCACTAAACTCATGCATATCAATAATTACGCTGAATGTAAATGGACAAAATGCACCAGTAAAGAGACAGAGGGTGGCAGAATGGATTAAAAAACATGGTGCGTCTATAGTCTACCTAGAAGAGACACAATTTAGACTCAAAGACACAAACAAACTAAAACTCAAAGAATGGAAAAAAATATGTCAAGAAAACAACAATCAAAAAAGAGAAGGAGTGGCAAAATTAATCTCTGACAAAATAGACTTTAAAGAAAAATCCACCAAAAAGGATAAGGAAGGACACTATATAATGATTAAAGGGTCAATACACCAGGAGGACATAACCATAAGAAATATTTATGCACCCAACGACAAAAATCTCAAAAGTACCTAAAACAAACTCTAACAGCATTGAAAAGTGAAATAGACAGCTCCACAATGATAGTAGGAGACTCAACACACCACTTCCAGTGAAGGACAGAACATTCAAAAAGAAGCTCAGAAAAGACACAGGAGATATAATGCCACAATCAACCAACTTGATATAATAGACATATGTAGAGCACTCTACCCAACAGCTCTCAAGGACTATCCAAAACCAAAAGAAATACAATATGGAATCAGAGCAGTTAATCAGTAAATGACAACAACATCAAAACAATAAAAGAGGGAATAAACAGCATAGGTACAGAAACTTCTAATGGAGAGGAAAGCAAGGTGATACCAAGTAATGGTAGACTGCTTCAAACTTAGAAAGATAAGGGTAAAATTCATGGTAACCACAAAGAA
>NW_004443989.1:15881204-15902047 GCF_000243295.1 Trichechus manatus latirostris
GGACAGCCCCGTAAAACCAAATGAAACTAACGAGGTACAGGAGTCCAGTGACAAGGGCCAGAAGGCAGAAGGGGACAAAGAAGCTGGTGATAGGGAACCCAAGGTTGGGTAAGGATATTGTTGATGTGTTGTGAGATTGTTGACCATTGTCATAGGGCAACATGTATAGTAACTGTTAGATGAGAAACTAGTTTGGTTTTTAAGCCTTCATCTTAAGTGAGAATAACAGCACAATTGGAAGAGTGTAGTCAATGTCACTAAACTGTGCATGTAGAAATTTTTGAAATGGTGTGTCTTTGGCTATGTGTATTTTCACCAAAAAAAAAAAAAAGTTGAGAAGTTGTGGGGTTGTTAACCAATGTCATAAGCAATACGTGTACTACTGTTTTGTGAGAAACTATTTGTTCTGTAAGCCTTCACCTGCAGTACAATAGAAAAGAAAAGAAAAGAAATAAAAAAAAGAAATCAAGGGTGGAATAAAGAGATTAATACAATCAAATGAGAATAATAACACATCCTACCAGAACCTTTGGGATATAGCTAAAGCAGTCCTCTGAGGTCAATTTATAATATAAAATGCACACATTCAAAAAGAAGAAAGGGCCAAAATAAAAACATTAACCCTGCAATTCGATCTTATCAAAAGAGAGCAGCAAAAGAAGCCCAGGGGAATCAGAAGAAAGGAAATAATAAAAATTACAGCAAAAATAAATGAAACAGAGAATAGAAAAACAATTGAAAGAGTTAACAAGACCAAAAGCTGGTTATTTGAGAAGATGAACAAAATAAACCACTGTCCAAACTGAGAAAACAAAAACAGAAGAGCAATAAAACAACCCAAATAAGAAATGAGAAGGGTGACATTACAATAGACCCAACTGAAATTAAGAGAATCATAACAGAATACTATGAAAAATAGTATTACAACAAATTTGAAAACCTATAGGAAATGGTCAAATTTCTGGAAACACACTGCCTACCTACAGTAACACAAACTGAGTTAGGAAAACTAAATAAACTTAAAACAAAAGAAGAGATTGATGAAGAGGTAATTAAAAAACTGCTGAAGTCAGCGCCATCTACAGCTCATACAGACAGCCAGTTTTGAGCCTTTCTGGAGAGATGTAAAATCTCCTTCCTTAAGACAAATGAGTACCTTCGGGTAATATGACACTATACGCGGAAGCAACATGCCAACCCTCCACATCAGAGATCCAAAAAACTAAGTCAAACAGAGACAATCTTAATTCTGAAACTCTAAGCATCAAATGAAGAGATAAAGAACTCAACCAAGCACCAAATGGAATAAGAAACTGACAGAGAATGGAGAGTGAGGAGAGATACAAGCATAGGTCCCCTATCAACCAACACAGCACAGATCTGCTATTTGGACTCCTTTCAGAGATCAGAAAACAGGGAGTATGGGAAAGCAGCTTCACAGATCTGCAGGAGACAGAACAATTGGTAACTATCAATATAAGATTGCCCACTCCCCACACTTCTTCACACTCTCTCGACCTCCTCTGCTTCCTGCAGCCAGGGTCTCTTTGCCAGGAAACACTGGCTTCACCCCTGTGCTACTTGGATTCCACAGGCCCACATTGGCTTCCTCCCTGAGTACCAGTTGTTGGTTGTTGGTTTTGCTTTTTTCTGCTTCTTTTGGTTTCTTCCATACCTCTCACCACCACCCCTACTTTCTCTTAAATACCTGGCTCCATGTGCCATTGTGAAATGCCACTCTGCTGTGGAACTTCTTCCCGGCCTGTGCTTCGATGTTGGTGGGATTCTCAGGGCTTTTTTCATTTGTTTGTTAGTTTTGATTTGTTCTGTTTTGATTTGTTTGTTTTCTTTTTATTTTCTAGGCTTTGGAGCCCCTTCTAGCTGGACAGTACTATGTGGCTTGAGAGATACTCCCTCAGTATGCACAGTCACCCAGTGGAATCCCTAGGGGCATTTCTTTTTTCTTCTTTTATTTGTTAGTTTTATTTTCTTTTCTCTCTATTTCTCTTTCTTCATTTCTCAGTTTCTCATCTCTCCATAATTACTTTCTCTTCCTGTCCCCTGAATACCTGGGGCTGTGTGATGCCTCTACAATTTCTACCCAGGCTGTACTTCATGACATGTGAGCAACTTCCCCAGTCTTCACAGCCCCACTGGTGGGATACCTGGAGGATTTTTTCTTTCTGTCTAATTTTCAGTTATTCATTTTTTTATTTTACGCTTTTTCTTCTTTATCCTTTTTGATTTTCTCCATTTCTTAGTCTCTCATCTCTCCTCTCCAATGGCAAACTTCCTTAGCATTCTTTTTTGTTTGTATATTTCTGGCTCCTGTTACTCTCTCCTCTCTCTCCTCTCTCACATGCCCATCTTAGTTGCACACATAACAATCTCCCCCTTCCTTCCTACCTACCTGCACAATGAGCTAAACATCACACCTTCAAACACATAAGACATACAAACACATCCCCTTCACTGATTCCTCTCCCACCCTGTTGGCCATAGTACCTGCCACAAACAACCCATCCCAGAAACTCCTCTTCAGCTGCACCTGCCCTGCTGTACCGTACCTGAGAGACAGACCATGCCCATTGGAGAAGGAGGTGAAACGAGCAAACAACAAAGAATGCACAGCCAACCTTCTCAGACATAATCAAATAAAAAAACAGGATAAAACAAACAAATCTACGATCAGTAAATGAGGAAAATAACTACTGAATGTGCTGAAGACAGCAGACAATATCAAAACATAATAAAAAATGTACAGGATGGTTCCAGTAAGCATACAAAATAAAACACCAGATTACTTTCTAGAAGAAGAAAAGACACTAGAACTACCTGATAGGGAATTCAAATCTATACTATTCAGAGCTCTCCGAGAGTTGAAGCAAAAGGAAGACAAAAATGGGGAAAAATAGACAAATTCATGGAATATACACACACAAAATGGAATAATTCAAGAATATAATACAGGGAAAAAAATCCAAAAAAAAGTCAAAAGTAGAAATCCTACAAAAACAACAATTAGAAATACAAAAGATAAACAAGATTTCAGAAACAGACAGTGTTACAGAAAGACTGAGGAGTAGGTTTGAAATGATGGAAGACAGGATCAGCAAAATTGCAGACAAACACCTGGATACAACACTGAAGAGAAATCAGAAAAATGAAGAAATCCTGAGAATTACTGGGGATACAATCAAAGCAAAAATTTGTGAGCGATTGGAATTCCAGAACAAGAGGAGAAAACAGAAAACACAGAGGTCATTGAAGAACTTCCGACAGAAAACTTGCTCAATATCGTGAAAGATAAAAAGCTGACTATGCAAGAAGCTCAATGAACACCATATAGGATAGAACCCAAAAGATAATCACCAAGGCATGTCATATTCACACTCTTCAAAATCAAAGACAAACAAACAATACTGAGAGCAGCTAGAGAAAAACAAAAAGTCACATATATAAAGGAGAATCAACAAGACTAAACTCGGATTATTAGGCAGAAACCATGCAAGCAAGAAGGCAATAGGATGACATATATAAAACCTTGAAAGAAAAAAAAATAAACAATTGTCAGCCAACAATAATATATCCTGAAAAGTTATCAGTTCAAGTATGATGGTGAAATTAGGACATTTCCAGATAAACAGAAATTAATGGACTATGTAACAACCAAACCAAATTTACAAGAATTATTAAAGGGAGTCTTTCAATCTGAAAACAAACAACATCAGACCACAGGCTGAATCTAGGATGCAGGATCATACCAGCCAGATACCAACCTAGGAAATGAACCCTCAAGGACTTTCCAAAACCAAAAGTATTACAACAGGGAACCAGAGAGCTTATTCTGTAAATGACAACACTATCAGAACAATAAAAGAGGGAATAAAAGGTGTAGGTATAGAACCTTCTAATGGAGAGGAAGGCGAGACAATGCCAAGTAATAAGACTGGTCCAAACCTAGGAAGATAAGGGTAAATTTCAAGATAAGTACAAAGAAAGTTAACAAACCTACTCATCAAAATAAAGAAGAAAAACATAAAGTCTCAGTGAAAGCAAAACCTACAGACACAAAAGAAATTTAAAAAATTGCACTAACAAAAGGAATTCAGCATAAGAGAGTAAAGGAATAAACAAAACTTCAGTACCACAAAAAAAGCACTACAAAATGACATCAGTAAACTCACATCTATCAATAATTACACTGAATGTAATATTGGCCTAAATGCACCCAGAAAGAGATGGGGAGTAACAGAATGCATAAACAAACAAACAAACAAACAAACAAAAAAATCCAGGATCCATCAGTATGCTATCAACAAGAGACACACCTTAGAAACAAAGACATAAATGCATTAAAAAATCGAAGGCTGGAAAAAATATCAAAGAAACAGCTATCAAAAAAGAGCAGGAGTGACAAAACTAATCTCAGACAAAATAGACTTCAAAACAGAATCCACCATAAAAGACAAAGAAGGACACTATATGATGGGGATGATCCATCATGAACACATAACCATAATAAACTTCTACACACCCAATGACAGGGCGGCCAAATACATAAACTCTAATAACACTGAAAAGATAAATAGACAGTTACACCATAATAGTAAGAGACTTCAACACACCACTCTCAGTAAAGGACAGACATCTAGGAAAAAACTCAACAAAGATACCGAAGACCTAAATGGAACAATCAGCCAAACTGACCCCATAGACATATAGAGAACACTTCACCCAACATCTGCAAAGTACACTTTCTTTTCCAATCCACATGGAATGCTCTCCAGAATAGCCCACATCTCAGGCCACAGAGGAACCCTCAACAAAATCCAAAACGTTGAGATAATACGAAGTATCTTTTCTGACCACAACACCATCAAGGTAGAAACTAACAACAGGAAGAGCAAGGAAAAAATAAATCAATTGCATGGAAACTAAATAACACTCTGCTTACAAACCTCTGGGTAACAGAAGAAATAATAGATGGAATAAAAAAATTCCTAAAATCAAACAAGAAAGGAAACGTATCATACCAAAACCTTTAGGACACAGCAAAGGCAGTCCTCAGAGAACAATTTATAGCAATAGATGCACACATCAAAAAATAAGAAAAGGACAAAACCAAAACATTCACTACACAAATTGAACAAATAGAGAACAGCAAAATGAAGCTCACAGCCACCAGACGAAAGGAAATAAATGAAACAGAGAATAGAAAAACAATATAATCAACAAAATCAAAAGTTGGTTCTTTGAAAGAATCAACAAAATTGACAAACCACTGGCCAGACGACAAAAGGAAAACAGGAGAGGAAGCAAATAAACCAAATAAGAAATGAATTGGGGGAAATTACAACACTCCCAACTGAAATAAAAAGGACCACAACAGAGTATTATGAAAAACTATACTCTAACACATTTGAAAACCTAGAGGAAATGGATAACTTTTTAGAAACACAGTGTCTACCCAAACTAACACAAAGTGATGTGGAAAATTAGAACAGACTCATAACAAGAGAAGAGATTGAAAAGGTTAAAAAAAAAAAAACAACAATAAAACCTGGCCCAGATGGTTTCACTGGAGAATTCTACCAAACATTCAGAGAAGAGCTTATGACAGTAATACTCACATTATTTCAGAACATAGAAAAGGAAGCAACACATCTGAATTCATTCTATGAATCCAGGATAACCCTGATACAAAAACCAGGCACAGATGCCACAAAAACGAAAATTACAGACCAATAACTCTCATGAATATAGATGCAAATATTCTTAACAAAATTCTAGCCAATAGAATTCAACATTATATCAAAGAAAATCATACACCACAACCAGGTAAGATTTATACCACGTATGCAAGAATGGTTCAACATTAGAAAATCAATCAGCATAATCCACCACATAAATAAAAGAATCTCATGACCCTCTCAATTGACACAGAAAAAGCATTTGACAAACCCAAAATATTTCTGATAAAAACTCTCAATAAAATAGGTATAGAAGGGAAAATTTTCAACATAATAAAGACATCTATGCAAAACCAACAGCCAACATCATTCTTAATGGAGAGAGGTTGAAACCACTCCCCTTGAGAACAGTATGCCCTTTATCACTACTCCTATTTACCAATGTGCTTGAAGTCCTAGCTAGAGCAATAGGGAAGAAAAAGAAATAAAGGGCATCCAAATTGGTAATGAAGATGTTAAACTGTCTCTATATGATACTATACACAGAAAACCCAAAAGACTCCAAGAGAAAACTACTGGAACTAATAGAAAGATTCAGCAGGTTAGTAGGATAAAAGATAAACTTACAAAAAAGTATGTTGGATTCCTATATACCAATAAACAGAATGATGAAAAGCAAATCAGGAAAACAATACCATTTATAATAGCCCCTAAAAAATAAAATACTTAGGAATAAATCTAAGAAGGGATGTAAAAGAGCTATACAAAGAAAACTATGAAACACTACTAAAAGAAAACCAAAGGAATCTACATAATTGGAAAAACATAGCATACTCATGGATAAGTAGACAACCTTGTGAAAATGATAAATCTACATAAAGCGAATTTACAAATACAATGCATTCTCGATCTAAATATGAAGAACATTCTTTAAAGAGATGGAAAAACTGATCATTAACTTTATATGGAAATGGAAGAAGCTCCAGATAAGTAAACAACTATTGAAGAAGAAGAATACAGTAGGACTTGCACTACCTGAACTCAGAACATACTATACAGCTACGGTAGTCAAAACAGCCTTGCACTGGTACAAGGACAGACACATTGACCACTGGAACAGTATTGAAGACTCAGATGTAATTCCATACACGTAGGGTCACCTGATCTTCGACAAGGGCCCAAAGACAATCCAATGGGGAGCAGATAGTCTTTTTAACAAATGGTGCTGGCAAAACTGAACATCCTTCTACCAAAAAAAATTACCTTGCACCATATAAAAAAACTAATTCAAAATGGATCAAAGACCTAAATATAAATACAAAAACTATAAAGTTCTTAGAATAAAAAATAGGATCAACGCTAGAGGCCTGAAAGCACAGAATTAACAGGATGAAAACCATAATCAACAAAATACAAACTCCAGAAGATAAGATAGATAACCGGGATGTTCTAAAAATTAAATACTTACACTTATCAAAAGACTTCACTAAGAGAATAAAAAGAGAATCTAGAGACTAGGAAAAAAATTTTGGACATTGCAAATCAGACAAAGATCTAGTTTCCAAAATCTTTAAAAAAATGCAACACCTCTACAGCAAAAATACACATAATCCAATTAAAAAAAGGGCAAAGGAAATGAACAGGAACTTCTCCAAAGAAGTCATTCAAGCGGCAAACAGACACTTGAGGAAATGCCACAATCACTAGCCATTAGAGAAATACAAATCAAAACTACAATGAGATACCATCCCATCCCAGCATTTCTGTTAAGAATGAAAAAAGAAAAAGAAAAAAACAGGAAATAACAAATTCTGGAGAGGCTGTGGGGAGATCAGAGCTCTTATACACTTCTTTAGGGAATGCAATATGGTACAACCATTTTGTAAAACGATATGGCATTTCCTTAGAAAGCTAGAAATAGAAATACCATATGAACCAGTAATCCTACTTCTAGGAATATATCCTAGAGAAATAAGAGCGTCACACGAATTGACATATGCACACCCATATTCATTACAGCACTGTTCACAATAGCAAAAAGATGGATACAACCTAGATGACCATCAACAGATTAATGGATAAACAAACTATGGTACATACACACAATGGTGTATTATGCAACAATAAAGAACATTGATGAATCTATGAAGCATCTTATAACGTCGATGAAACTGGAGGACATTATTCTGAGTGAAATAAGTCAATCACAAAAGGACAAATATTGTATGAGACCACCAGCGTAAAAACTCATGAAAAAGTTTACATACAAAAAGAAACAATGTTTGCTGGTTACAACAGATGGGAGGGGTGGGGGAAAATACTAAATAGACAATAAATAAGTGGTAACTTTGGTGAAGGATAAGAGAGCACACAATACTGGGGAAGCCAGCACAGCTTGTAAAAGGCAAGTGGTGGAAGCTCCATAGACACATCCACACTCCCTGGGGACCAAATTACTGGGTGGAGGGCTGTAAGGACCATGGTGTCGGGGAACATCTAGCTCAACTGGCATAACACAGTTTATAAAGAAAATGTTCTACATTCTACTTTAATGGGTAGTTCTAAAATGATAAAGATCATGGAAGAAAAAATAGGGACAACGCTAGGATCCCTAATACATGGCATGGACAGAATACAAAACATTACTAATAATGCACAAACACCAGAAGAAAATCTGGATAACTGGGAGCTCCAAAAAATCAAAGACGTATGCTCATCAAAAGACTTCACAAAAAGAGTAAAAAAACAACTTACAGACTGGGAAATTTTTTTTTGGCTACTACATGTCTTATCACCGTCAAATCTCTAAAATCTGCAAGATACTGCAAAACCTCAACAACAAAAGAATACAAATAACGTAATTAAAAAATGGGCAAAGGATATGAACAGACACTTTGCCAAAGAAGACATTCAGGCTGCTAACAGACACATGAGGAAAAGCTCAGAACCATTAGCCATTAGAGAAATGCAAATCAAAAATACAGTGAGCTACCATCTCACCCCAACATTGCTGGCACTAATCCAAAAAACACAAAATATATACATGTTGGAGAGGTTGTGAAGAGATTGGAACACTTATACACTGCTGGTAAGAATGTAAAATGGTACAACTACTTTGGAAATCAATTTGGCACTTCCTTATGAAGGTAGAAATAGAAGTACCGTACGATACAGCGTTTCTACTCCTTGCAATATATCCTAGAGAAATAAGAGCCATCACACGAATAGACATAGGCACACCCATGTTCATTGCAGCACTGCTCACAATAGCAAAAAGATGGAAACATCCTAGGTGCCCATCAACGGACGAATGGATAAACAAATTTTTTTATAGTCACACAATTGAATACTATGCAACGATAAAGAACAATGATGAATCTGTGAAACTTCTCACAACATTGATGAATTTGGCAGGCATTATGCTGAGTGAAATTAGTCTGTTGCAAAAGGACAAATATTGTATGAGACCTCTATTATAAGAACTCAAGAAAAGGTGGAAACACAGAAGAAAACATTCTTTGATGGTTATGAGGGTCGGAAGGGAGGTAGAGGGGAACTCACTAACTAGATAGTACACAAGAATCATCTTAGGTGAAAGGAAAGATAACACACAACACAGGGAAAGTCAATATAACTGGACTAAACCTAAAGGTAAGAAGCTTCCTGAACAAAACCAAACAGTTCAAGGGACAAAGCAGCAGGTTCAGTATCTGGGGACCATGTAGGTCAATTGGCATAACAAAGTTTATTAAGAAAATATTCTGCATACCACTTTGGTGAGTGGTGTCTGGGGTCTTCAAAGCTTGCAAGTAGCCATCTAAGGTACATCAATTGGTCCCAACCCAGCTGGAGCACAGGAGAATGAAGAACACCAAAGACACATGGAAAATATTAGCCCAAGAGACAAAAGGGGTTACATAAACCAGAGAGTCCATCAGCCTGAGACCAGAACTAGATGATGCCCGGCTACCACCAATGACCACCTGTCAGGAAATACAACAGAGTCCCAGACTGAGCAGGAGAAAAATGTGGAACAGAACTCAAATTCACGTAAAAAGAAGAGACTTAATTGTCTATTTGAGCCTGGAGGAACCCCAGAAATCGTGGCTCCCGGACTCTCTGTTAACCCAAAACTAAAACCATTAACAAAGCCAACTCTTCAGACAAAGATTAGACTGGGCCATAAAACATAAAATAATACTCATGAAGATTGTGCTTCCTAGTTCAAGTAGATATGCGACAGTAAATGGGAAGCTCCTGTCCAGAGGCAGGATGAGAAGGCAGAAAGTGATAAACAATTAAAAAACAAAACCTAACCCGTTGCCATCAAGTCAGTTCCGATTCATAGGGGAGCTGGTTAAATGGACACTGGGAACCCAGGGTAGAAACAAGGAGTGTGGTCTCACATTATAGTGATTACAACTAGGGTCACATAACAATACGTGTATAAATTTTTGTTTGATAAATTAACTTAAGCTGTAAAATTTCACCTAAACAGTAAAAAAAAAAAAAAAAAAAAAAAAGAGGAGGTGTATAACGACTGACTTTGGATCTGCATCTTTATTTTTATGAGCAGCTACTATAGGTTTAAATAGAACACTTAACTTCTTTTGTTCTTTTTTCTCAATATCTGATAAATATCCAGAGGAAACAGCTGCAGCACCACTCTCATTTGATTTCTTGACTGCTGTTCCACGGACATTGATTGTGGAACCAAGTAAAATGAAATCCTTGATAACTTCAAAATTTTCTCCATTTATCATGATGTTGTTTATTGGTCCAGTTGCAAGAATTTTTGTTTTCTTTATTTTGAGGTATAATCCATACTGAAGTCTGTAGTCTTTGATCTTCATCAGTAAGTAAATATGCATAAGAGTATATATAATGAAGTATACTTATATATACTTATTTTCTTCCTACCTCCTCTATCTGCCACAGAGGGAGAAGTGTTGGAGTATCCAAATACAATGAGAATAAATATTTGAATAGTAGCCTTAGTGGCACAATGGATAAGGTCAGCAGTTCAAATCCATCAGCTTCTCCTTGGCAAGTCTTTGGGTGAGGTCTATTCTGTCCTATTGGGTCACAATGAGTCAGAATTGACTCGACAGAAACGGGCTGGTTTAATGGATTATTGCAATTTATAGAACATTCTACTGCATTGCAATATCACCAATCAAAATATCACCATGTTTGCTTTGTTTGGCTTCCATTATCTTTACAATGTCAAAAATTTAGGGGAACATACTCCTTGTGCACGTCTTTTTTTCCAACCATAAATAACAAATATATTTAAATACAACTAATGGTACAACTGAAAGTAAATGCCATTGTTTCCAAATATAAAATTTGTAAATGAAACAGTGTTTATTTCTAGGCTCTGTGTGGTATATTTCCCATTCATAGAGTGTTGTTCTTCTTAGGTGCAGGGGAGTGGGTTCCAACTCATAGCTACCCTCTGTAAAACACACTTTGTCTTGTACTAATCAGTGTCTTAATAATAAATTTAAAGTGGTCCTGGTGGCAGAAAGTTAAGCTCTTGGCTGCCAACCAAAAAGTTTCTGATTTGAAACCACCCAGCGGCTCTGTGGAAGAAAGACTTGGTAATCTTCTCCCATAATGATTACAGCCTAAAACACCCTATATAGCAGTTTTACTCTATTCACGAGGGGTCACTATGAGTTGACAATCGAGTAGAAGGCACCTACCAACAACAAAAATCATTAATTTATTAATAAATTTAATAAGTACTCAGGAAAATTCTCTTCAATGTTAACATTTTCAATGCATTACTTGTATCAACACGATACCTGATTTATAAAAGTGATAAGGGCACTTGTCCATGTTTTTAAAAAAAATCATTTTCTGATGGAAAAAGAAAGAAAGAAAGAATATATAAATAAATGATAGCCCTTCCCTAGATATATTTCAGACTACAACATTTGGAAATGTATACACTGGCACAAACATAAATATACAGATCAAGTGTCTTCATATTTGTAAAACTTTAAGGGTCCTAGATTTTGTTCAAGTTTATCTAAGTACAGTTGACATACATAATTATATACTTTCTGAAGATGTGTTTCTATTTATGTTGGCCAGTCGAATACTTTATTTTAGAGTTCCTAAATTTCAGCTCTATTGCCATTTTGAGCCATGCAGTTACTTCTTGTGGGAGGCTGTTCTGTGCATTATATTTTTTTTTTTGAAGCATACCTTGCCTCTACCCACTAGTGCAAGCAGTACCTACACCGAGCTGTGAAACTAAAATTAACTCCAACAATTGTCAGATATTCCTGGGAGCAAAATTGGCCCTTGTAATATACTGATGCTAATATCGACATATACACTACCCAGGTCATTCTAAGTAAAATGCATTGCGTGAAACTAGATTGGGGAGTACTCATCAAAATGAGAAGTTTGAAGGTCATTCTAAATGTAGGACACAGGATTGAGGCTCAACATAAGAATTACGTTCTGTAATAAATGTTTGTAAACCTGGCAACCAATGACACCAACTAGTATCCTGAATTGCAAACAGAAGTCTCATCAAGAAATATTACTGTAGAGTCTCTACTGGAAAAGATGAAAGGCAGACGAAACTCATTCTCATGGAAAGAAGTCATGTTCAGAGTCATGAAGTTTCCCTGGAATCACTGTACATGGGGGTCCCTACAGAGGCATGAACAAGAAGGGGAAACCACAGCTTCTGAGAGAAAACCCTTCCTTGACTTCCTTCCCCTGCCTCTGTTGACAAGATGGTCCACTAAGCTTAGGGGGTCCTAAAAGACCCCTAGAAACCACCTCCCTACTCGCCTACTGCAGGAAAGTTTGTGTCTGCCCTCACACTGACTTCCTCTCACTGTGTTTCTTGCACAGTATACATGGCCGTGTCCTCAGAATTCACAGAACTCAGTTTTAAATAATCTTGGTTCTTGGAGGTGTCCCTGGTGATAAGGGCACTTGTCCATGTTTGGATCTGCATCTTTATTTTTCTGAGCAGCAACTATAGGTTTAAATAGAACACTTAACTTCTTTTGTTCTTTTTTTCAATATCTGATAACTATCCAGAGGAAACAGCTGCACCACCACTCTCATTTGATTTCTTGACTCCTGTTCCACGGACATTGATTGTGGAACCAAGTAAAATGAAATTCTTGATAACTTCAAAATTTTCTCCATTTATCATGATGTTGTTTATTGGTCCAGTTGTAAGAATTTTTGTTTTCTTTATTTTGAGGTATAATCCATACTGAAGTCTGTGGATGGTGGCTGACTCGGAATGCAAGAGTTGAGTTATAATTTGTTCTCCCACCACTCTTTATTCTACCATCCCAATCTAGTCCCTTTCCTGGAGCCTGATAGACCCAGCTCACACCATAGCTAGTTAAGGAGAATCCAGAGACAGCACAGGTGAGAGTTTGTGAGGGCTTCACTAGTTCTGGGCCTGACTCCTGCAGCTGCACCTGGGACAGAACACTGGGGGACAAAAACAACCACAGTGGGTCATAATCAGATATAGCATCCCTGTACCTTCATTTATGAATCCCTGAAACACTTATCTGGGAGATGCCACCAGAAAAGGAAGACCCACAAATATTTCATGTTCTTGCGGGTGAGATCCATGACTCCCAGAGGATATTTCCAGGGTGAGAGGAAACCTGAATTAAAGTAAATCCGTACTGTGTTTTCATCTGGTTGCCTAAGTGGGATTTGCACACGGGAGGTCAATTTGTATGCAAAATCAAAGAGGGGTGAAGGGGTGTACCTGTCTCTGGGGCACTCACTGGAAAATAGATGTTGGCTGTACCCTTGGGAGAAGATAATCCTCTCCCTGGGTCTTCCCCTTACCCAGTCCTGGTTTTTCTTTATCCACAACAGGATATATTCTGATTCAGGGAGACAGATGAAACCAAGTATCTAGGAGAGCTTTGGGAATAGGGTTAATACACCTCTACTCCCAGGGATGGATAGAGAGATAGACAAACAAATATAGACAGAGAGATGGATAAATAGGTAATTATCAAATATTCACCACAAATCCAAGGCTTTCTGAAAGGTCACATACACAATCTGATCCATTTCACACCTTCATTATCTCGTGTGTAAACTTTTGGATATTCCAAAGCTTTGAGACAGTAACTAAATGATCAAAAACATTGAATTCAGACAAAAATGTGTCCAATCCAATGTTTTTTTCTTTTTTCTAAATTGAAACAACGTTGAGTGACTTACTAATTTGGGTGAATATTTCTTCACCTGAAACATCTTTACTACTATGGATATTCAAGGATTACTGTGGAAGGGAATATCTTCATGCCATTCTAAAGTATTGTTTTTTCTTCTTACCTCACCCTCAACACACAGAATAGATATTTCTACCTTGAGAGTAATCATTCTTAGTGTTAAAATGGCAAGCAAAAAAAAAAAAAAAAAGCAAATTACAAAAATTCTGTATGGGAGACTAACTTGAAATATAAACTTCATTTAATTACAACAATTAAAAAAAAGTGGACAGCAATCCCCTTATTTTCCTTTGTCTCTTAATCTGAGAGTATGTAATAAATTCCTGGGTATGCAGACTCTCTCATGAAAGAGACTTTTGGGAAACATAAACTTCAGGACCACAAGCAGATTGAGTTAGCTTAAAGTTCTCAGCTCAGCAACATGTTGGGTCAGTAAACTGGTCTTTGTTTAAAACTCATGTATCCTAGAGGTGTCCACTCTTTGTTCTCTGGATGACTAACAATGGATATTGAATTTAGTGAAAATGGTTTTCATTACTTTGGAGAGAATAATATACATGGTTCTTGGGAATACAGCTGTACTCAAAACGGATTGCTTAGGTGATGAGGTCGCTATTTCCAGAAGGAAACTCAGTTCCCTTTGGAAAACTTTTCTGAGAAATGCCCCACTGTGGGCTTATGTTACTGAACCCTGAAGTAAGATCCTATGCTGTTTTCCTTTGTGGGAAATGCTTTCCAATCACAGGGATGGTGAAAATTCTCATCATGTTTATTTGTCAATAGGAAAAAATTAGTCAGGAAGGAAACAGGAGAAGGAGAAGTTCCTACTGAGTAGTAATATCTCAGACAAAGAGAATGTTGCCTTCTCCTCCCTTGAATGCATTGAGAATGTGAGAAATTAAAGGGACAAAAAAGTAAGAAAAGTCTCTGGTGGCAGCTGAGAGCTGGAAAGAAGGGAAATCACTGAGAGCTAGGAAGCGGAGGAAACACCTGATCCTAATAGGAAGGCCCTCATCAGCTACTCTCTGCACTATTCCTGGTACTGGGTCCCTTTTGCTCTGTGGATCCTGAGCACATCCTGCAGGGCAGCCCAGTCCCAGTCCCCTGCAGGCCAGGTTTATGTCTAGGCTTCCACTGCCTTCCCCTCATTTTTCTCACACATGATCATGACTCCTGCCATACTGGAGCTCAGGCACAAGAAGAACTGATTCTTAGACATGTTTTTGGAGATGAAGAGTCAACTTTGGAGGGATGGTTATATGCTTTTATGCCTCTAGTACATACGTACCTATCCACTTTATCCCCTTCCTGGGGGATGGGAAGCTGGTGGATTAAGGCACAGCAGTGACCACTGCTTTTCATGCTGGATCCAGAGACAGCTCAGGTAATGGAGAGAATCTTCAATGGCCTCACTATTTTTGTGCCTGACACCTGTAGCTGCACCTGGGATATGACATCTAAAGACAGAAAAATATATATATATATATATTTATAAATATAACATTTTTTTAAATTAAAATATAAATATATATATCTACATAGATATATCATTAGTGACAAATATCGACACTTCACTCAGATCTTATTTTGAAAATCTATGAGACATTCATGGCATGAAGTAGCCACTAGGTGGAAGAACATTAATAGGGATTTTATTATTTTTGAAAAAGTTCGTGATTCCTGGAGAATTCAGTTTATGGTGTGAAGGATCTTGTTAGATTCTGATATTTAACCTGGACGGTAAAGACTTGACACTTATGTACAATGACACAAGTACTTATTAGGGAAGGTCCGGGTAAGGTCTCAGTTTCTAATTCAAAAACTGGAAGGAGAAAGTTAGTCCTACTCCCCAGGGATTTCCAAGTCTTTACAGAGAGCCTAAAACAACCAAACAAAACCCACTGCTGTCGAGTTGATTCTGACTCATTACTACACTATAGGACAGAGATGAACTGCTCATAGTGTTTCCTAGGAGTAGCTGGTGGATTCGAACTGCCGAACTTTCGTTTAGCAGATGAATGCTTAACCACTGCACCATCATGGATGCATACTGAGATCTCAGAGTCCTAGAAATGGAGAGCATAGATTTTTCCAGTCCAGAGAGAGAGACAGCTTTTATGATGGGAAATAAACTCTGATCTTATGAGAAACCCCCCTTTCCTTTGATAGGGAAACAGCTAACTTCTCCTCCCATCCCTTCTTTCAGGAACGTATTATTTGACTGCTCATCCTCTTTATTCACCTTAACATAACAAAGGGTGGCATTTGAGAAGTTATTGGAACATTCTGCTTCAGAGATCACAGATTTAGGAGAGCTGCAAACCTTTCCTAGGTTACTGAACTCTTCCATTGGTCTCATCATCTCCAGAATGGGCTTTGTGAATACCTATCAATCTGACTTTCGGGAAAGACAAGTGGATGATGAGTCTCCTTGTAGCATATACATAGAGTTTGCATTCAGTGAGGGTAAATCATTATTCATAACTGTGAAAAACCTGGTTTTTTATCTGCTCCTACTCCTAAAACAGATTTGAGCAGCTTCTCCTTGCACTACAAGCTTCTTGATCTCTGGCCTGAAAGAGGGGTGATGAGGTGCCGCAACTCTCCCGGTATGTCTTCGATTCTCAGATTTCCTTCTTCCCAGCTGGAACCCTGCATGCACATTTCTGTGCACGGACTTTGCATGAATGACAATTTGTGTAAGTATAGATTTTCTAGAATGTGTAGATGTTTGTTTCTAAGCGTCAATTGTGTGTGCGTGTGCCTGTGTGTGTATACATACTGAGGGTTAAAGAGGTTTTCCATGCAATTTGAACAAAATGATAAATGCTTAGGTCATCTTTGTGGAAATGTAAAAAAAAAAAAAAAAACCTGTATAGTCAGAGTGCTTTGAGCAAGTGAAAATTACAGAATTGAGATCCAATTACTATTAAGTCTCTCAAGACCTTAGACTCCTTCCTTTTCCACACCATGAAGAAGTTGACCAGTATCTCTGGAAAGCCTTATACTGAGTTGTGATTTCCCACTACTACCTGGAGTCTGGCACTGAGAAATCACTTAGCTAATAAAAATACCCCAATCTTCTGCTTTGATGTTGTGGTACAGGGGAATAGATGATCCCAAGGGATGCGTCAGTCCTTTCACTTTTTGGCCTATAAGTTTCTTCTCAGAGAGAAGGTTGTGTGAAGTGTGGTCCAGTACATGAGGCATTAAGGAATTCCATGGATGGAGATGCTCTTTTGTGAAGTACAGGCAGGAAAGACAAACTCTTGTGTTGAACAAATGTGATCTCTGTGAGGACAGACTAGGAAGAAGGAACTGGCAGTCTACATCTGAAAAGAACTAGCTAGTGAAAACCTTATAAATAACAGAGAAACAATGTCTGATGTAGTGCTGGAAGATGAACTTTACTAGGTTGGAAGGCAGTCAAAAGGCTACTGAGGAAGAGCTGTCAAAGTAGAGTTGACCTTAATGACATCAATGAACTCAAGCTATTGGGACCTCATTTATTGATGTGTCATGACTCAAAATGAGAAGAAAAAGCTGCAAACATCTATTAAAAAATCAGAACGTGGAATGTACAAAGCATGAATCTAGGAAAATTCAAAATCATCAAAAATGAAATGTAACACATAAACATTGGTAGCCTAGGCATTAGTGCGCTGAAATGGAATCGTATTGACCATTTTGAATCAGAAAATCATATGGTCTACTGTGCTGGAAATGACAACTTAAAGAGGAATGGTGTTGCACTCATTGTCGAAATAAAATAATTCAAGATATAGCCTTAAGCACAATGCTGTCAGTGATAGGATAAAAACCGTAAGTCTACAAGGAAGACCAGTTAATATGATTATTATTCAAATTTATGCACCAATCGCTAAGTCCATAGATAAAGAAAGTGACGATTTTTACCAGTTTCTGCAGTCTGAAATTGATCAAACATGCAATCAGGATGCATTGATAATTACTGCTGATTGAAATGTGAAAGTCGGAAACGAAGAAGGATTGGTAGTTGGAAAATATGGCCTTGGTGATAGAAATGATGCCAGAGATCGCATGATAGAATTTTGCTATAGCAATGACTTCTTGATTGCAAATACTTTTTGTCACCAACATAAATGGTGACTATACACATGGAGCTCGCCAGATGGAAAACACAGGAATCAAATCAACTACATCTGTGGAAGAAGACGAAGGAAAAGCTCAATATCATCACTCAGAACAAGGCCAGGGGCAGACTGCAGAACAGACTATCAATTGCTCATATGCAAGTTCAAGTTGAAACTGAAGAAAGTTAGAACAGGTCCAGGAGAGCCAAAGTATGACGTTGACTATATCCCACCTGAATTTAGAGACCAACTCAAGAATAGATTTGACGCTTTGAACTTTTATAACTGAAGACCAGAAGAGAAGTGGAATGACATCAAGGACAACACACATGAAGAAAGCAAGATGTCATTAAAAAGACAGGAAAGAAAAAATGGCGCTCTAGACAGAAGCACCACGCCGTCCCTCCACAGCAAACATCCGAAAAACTAAGCCGAAGAGAAAAAATAACAATCCTGACACCCTAAAACATCAAATAAAGAGAGAAAGAACTCAGCCAAGCACCAAATGGAGTGAGAAAACTAACAGAAAACGGAGAGTGAGGAGAGATTCATGCAGAGGTCCCCTACCAGCTAAAGCAGAGTGGATGCACCATCTTGGACCCCTATCAGAAACCAGCAAACAGGGGGTACGAGAAAGCAGCTTCACAGAGCTTCCAGCGGGAGACAAAACAACTGGTAATTTGCGATATACGTTTTCCCACCCCCCACCCTTCTTCACCCCCAGTCGGCCTCCTCTGCTTCCTGCGGCTACAATCTCTTGTCCAGAAAACACCGGCTGCTTGGATTCCACACAGCCAAATGGGCCGCTGGTATTGCTTTTTTCCGTTTACTTTGATTTCTTCCTTACCTCTCACCACCTCCCCCTCCTTTCGCTCAAATACTTGGCTCCGTGCGCCATCTTTGCTTCTTCCTGAGGGGCTGTGGAGCTCCGTTACAGTGTGGAGCTGCTTCCCTGTTTGGGCTACCGCGTTGGTGGCATCCTGGGGCTTTCGTTCATTTGCTTGTTTTGAATTGTTTGTTTGTTTTCTTTTCCTTTCCTTGAGGTGGAAGCCATTTCTGGCCAGGCAGTGCTGCGCGGCAAGGAGACTACCCCCTCGGCTTGCACAGACGTGCAGAGGGGTCCCTGATGGCATTTCTTTTCTCATTTTTTTTTTTCTATTTTTTGGGGAGCTTTTCTTGCTCTTTTTTTTCCCCTTAATTTTTTTTTATTTTCTTTTCCCTCTTTTTCTCTTTCTGTCTTTCTTCATTTTTCTCGTCTCTCTATATCTTCCTTCTTTTTCTGTTACCTGAATACCTGGCGTTCTATACCTCTACGCCTTCTAGCCAGGCTGTACTGCAATAACTGACAGCGACTTCCTCAGACCTCATAGCTGCACTGGTGGGATCCCTGGGAACCTTGCTGTTCTTTAACTTTTAAGATTTTTATTTATTCATTCTTTTCTTTTCTTTCTCTTTCCCTTTCTGTTTTTCTGCATTTCATAGGCTCTCATCTCTCCACTCTAATGGCAATCTCCCCCAGCATTCTTTTGTGTTAGTTTGTATGTTTTTGGCTCCTGTTCCTCTTTCCTCTCTCCCATATCCATTTTAGCTCAACACATAACAATCTCCCCCCTACATCCTGCCTACCTGCACTGTGCGGTTAACATTGCACCACCAAACAGCACAGGCACGGGCTACTGGAACCAGCCCTGTACTGATTACCAGCCCGCCCCAGTGGCTGTAATAAGTGTCACAAACAACCCATCCCAGTAACTCTTCTTTGGCTAAACCTGCCCTACCATAACATATCTGAGTGACTGACCCTGCCAATTTGAGAAAGAGATGAAAAGTATTGTGCCAACAGAGGAGCGAACAACAAAGAACACACAGTCCGCCTGCTCAGACATAGTCAAATTAAAAAAAAAGGGGGGGGGGACGAAACAAACAAATCTACATCAATAAATGAGAAAAATAACTACTGAATGCCCCGAAGACAACAGACAATATGAAAACATTTACAAAAACAGGACAGGATAGTTCCAGTAGGTGTCCAAAATAAAACACCAGATGACTCTCCAGTGAAAGAAAATGCACTACAACTACCTGATAAGGAACTCAAATCTCTAATACTCAGAATTCTCCAAGTGCTGAGGCAAAATGCTGACAAACATGAGGAAAAAAAGACAAATTCATGGGAAATACAGACAAAAAAATTGGAAGAATTCAGGAAAATAATGCAGGAACTAAATGCCAAAAAATTCACAACTAGAAAGCATACAAAGACAACAGTTAGAAATCCAAACGATAAACAACAAGATTTCATAAATGCACGGTGTCATAGAAGGGTTGAAAAGCAGATTTGAAACGGTGGAAGACAGGGTCAGTGGAATTGAAGACAAACACTTGGATACAAGTCTGAGTGAAACTCAGAAAAAAGAACAAAGAAAAATGAAGAGACCCTGAGAGTTATGTGAGATACAATCAAAAGCAAAAATTTGGGAGTGTTTGGAGTTCCGGAACAGGGAAAGAAAACACAAAACACAGAGAGGATCATTGAAGGAATCCTGACAGAAAACTTCCCCAATATCATGAAAGATTAAAAGCTGGTCATTCAAGAAGCTCAACGAACTCTATTTAGGAGAGAACCGTAAAGAAAATCACTAAGTCATATGATAATCACACTCACCAAAACCAAAGACAAACAAAGAATCCTCAGAGCTGTTCATGAAAAACAAGAAGTCACATACAGAGGAGAAACAATAAGTCTAAGCTCAGATTATTCAGCACAAACCATGTAGGCAAGAAGACAATGA